>NW_026863766.1:0-218444 GCF_026571515.1 Ruditapes philippinarum | reverse complement strand
AATTGGTAATTATGCCTATAAAAAATGTTGAATCAGAATACCCTTTTGTTAGTTTGCCCTTAATTTTCAAAATGAGAAAAATTTTTTTTAAATTTTATTTTTTCCACTTTTAAAAAAATTTTTATTCTTTTATGTCATCAGGAAATAAGTAAAAAAAATTGCCCCTAATGTAAATTTTTAGTAAAAAAAATTCGCTTTAAAGAATCTTAGGCTAGTTTTTTTAGAAAAAATGAAAGAAATTGAAAAATTTGATATGTTTTTGCTTTTTTAGTGAAATTTTTCTTTTTATTAAATGTGTTTTATTTTCAAGGTTTTATTATTTTTTTATGTATTGCCAAAAACAAAGTTTGTTCGAAAAAGTCAAAAAAATTTTGAATTAAAATTGAATTTTTGGAATCCGATATGATCCGATAATTCAGGAATTTGGCCCGTAAGGTTAAAAAATTTTATTTTCAAATATTTATTTTTTTTGAAGTATTTTTAAAAAGAAAATTACTATGTTTTAAATTCAACAATTTTTTTATTTAATTTATCAATGAACGTTTGTAAATGGTTATAAATGAACTCATTTTCTAAAAGCTAGTAAAACAGTAAAACTGTGTTTACAATATTCAAAATAGTTTGAATTAATGTTATTTATCTTTTCAATAGTACATAATAATTTATGTTAAATTGTTTTAATCCCCCAACCTCCCCAAATAAAAATTGGGAGTACCATTCTTTTTTAAAAGTATAATTTTGTTTTTACATAAAAAATTTAAATCTTTCAAAGTTTGGGTTTTTTTTAATTTTACTGTTTTAGTGCTTTTAACTTTCAACCAAAATACCCGTGAAAAAGAAAATTTTTCACTCTAAATATTAAAAATATCTTTTTTTCTACCTTGACCATTTATAAATACTTTAAATTAATTGGCCCGGGGACTTACGTTTTTCAAAAAAATTATTTTGTTTTATTACTTTTTATTTTAAAAAAACCCTTTTACATGAAAATTTTTATTAAAAACATTTTTAACTTGTCCCTGCAAGTTTTTGCGGGTCAGTTTAAAACAACCAATATCACCCCGCAAAAAATAACAATTTAAAATAAAATATTTGGGTTTGTTGTTAAAATTTTTTGTTAAGATTTACACTGAAAAAATATCTTTAAGGAATAAAATAAACAGCAAGGGCTCCCCTTTTTTTAAGCCAAAGGGGAAACTAAAAAAAAAATAAGAAAAAGTTGATTTAGAAAAATTTTTTGACCCCCGGGATAAACACAAAAGGGAGTAAATGGTTTTTTTAACAAAAGAAAACCCCTTTTTAAAAGCAAAAGGCCATTTTAAAAAATTTCAATTTTAATCCCCCTTTTGGGCCTTTTTACAACCGTATCAAAACGCTTTTTCTTTTAAAAATTTTTTAAAAATTTTAAATAGTTTTTGATGTTTTTGTCAAGAATTTTTCTGGAAAGGGGAAGGGTTGGGAATGAAAATAGGGGTTCAGCGTTTTAAAATTCTTGGGGAATATTAAATTTTTCAAAAATTGGGTTAATATTTTTTTTAAAATTTTTTGTTCTTGGTTTAAAACCCAATTTTTTTTAAAAACCTTTACGTATTACTGGGAAAATTTTGTTTTTCCCAAACAATTTTAAACCGGTTGGGGATTGCCCACAGAAAATTTTAAAAAAAAAATTTTCGGGGGAATCACCTTTCTTTTAAATATACAATTACCCTTTAAAACCATGCTCGGGGGTAAATCCCCCAGGCCCAAAAAGTTTTTAAATTAAAAATAGTACACAAAATTGGGCTTTTTTTAAATAGGGGCATCAATGAAAAAATTTTCCCAGAAAACAATTTTTTTTAAAAAAAATTCAGCCATTTTTATTTCTTTTTCAACAAGGGATATAGTTTTCAAAAATTTTCCCCCAAACCCATAAGGGACAATTAAACTGTTCAATTTTATAAGGGGAAACTTTCCAACCCGTTGGACGGGAAAATTAAAAATAGCCCTGCTTTAAAAATTTTTCCCCGGGGGGTTTTTGCAAATTAGGGATATTTAAAAAATGGGAAACCCAAAAACTTATTTTGAATCAAAAAGTTTTTTCTATGGCCGGGCTACTTTTTAAAATTTTTTTATTGTAATTCAAAAAATATACCGGGGTTGGGGGTTTTTTTTAAACATTTTGGTGAACGTTAATTTTTTTTTTAAGGGAGAAAAAAATTCCCCTTTTGCTGGGTTTTTTTTAAAAAAAAAACCCCAAGGGTTTTTTAAAGGATAATTTTAAAATTTTGAAAAATTTTAAATTTTTTTTGACATAGGGGTAAAAACAAAAATTTTTTAAAATTTTAAAAAGAAGGGGGCGGGGGAATTTTTTAAAAAAAACTATTATATTTAAAAAACCTACATTTAAACTTAAAAAAGACAATATTTAAAAAGAAATTTTGGGGGGTTTCATATTCTGAATGGGGGCCCCTAAAATTTTGAGGAAAGCCAACTTAAAAAACCATAAAAACTACAATAACAAAAAAAGGGCCAAAATTTTTTTAATTGGGTTTAAAAAGAAAATTACAACACTCGTTTGGGGTTTGGGTTTTCAAAAACCTTTAATATTACATTAATAAATTTTTTTGGAAAATGTTGTTTGTTGAATTTTGTTTAAAATAATTTTTTTGTTTAAAAAAAAAAATTACTATTTATTTTAAACTAATAAAAAGGGTGAACTCCCTGTGACCCCCAATTGAACCCCTTTGCCAATTTTTATCTAAAAGAAGTTAAAAGTTTACCCAATTCCAAAATTCATATCTTCTCCTTTTAAAAAAAAATTATATAGGCCAATATTAAAATTAGTAATTTTTTTTTGGTCCAAAGGGATCCCCAACCCAAGGGTGTTATAATTCCCTTTTTGTTTTAAAAATTTTATTTTTTTTCAGGGAATTAAAAAACAATTATAAAAAAAATTTTAAACATTAATAGTGTTTGTTTTTATTTTTCTTAATTTCCAAACTGTTTTTTAAAACAGGAAGTGTATTTTTTCCTTGGTTCTTTCTGTTAATTTTTCTTTTTTTTTTATTGTACATCTAGAACAGTTATGTCAGCATTAATTTTGATACCAGCTTTGTGGCTATTTATGAAAGGCAATCCAGAGACGTCGCAGGTGGCTTATGTAATATCATTTTCTATTTTAAAGATTTATATCACCAGTTTTGAATTTTAAATGGCAAAATGATATAAACTATTATGTGAAGATTTTATCAATGAGATTATCGTAAGGAAAACTATTATCACAGTATCCCTCCCATTTATTGGTTGATAAAGAGGTCAAAATGGCATTTATTTTTTTGAATGCATATACAAGAAAATGTTATGAAATGTTTATCCAAATCGATTTTAAGTGATGGCAGGAAGCTTTATTTATATGTAAGCTATTATTTCAAGCTATGCAGAGAAAAAACAAAAGATAAGGTCTTTTGTAGGAATTGACTCAAAATAAATAATAATACGGTACATCAGTAAGTTTTTTCAACATATTGAATTGATGTTGTATATACGCCTAAGCCTATTTAAATATAAATCAAATTTTAAATCTACAATTTCAATTATACAGCTGTCTTGAATATTGTTTGTTCATTTTAAGTGGATCTATGCGTTTACAAGGAATTTTCCGTTTAAACACTATAATATCGTATGATTACATACGATGCCCCAAAAATTAAGATAGATTATGGGTTTTGTTATATCAGGGTCGCATATTCGATCCTTAGGGCGAGGCGTTATTTTCTCCATTCTGACAATTACTCTTCTGGGCATCGTTTGTCCCTCGCCGCTTTTTTGTGTGCATACGTAGTCAACCATTTTCAAATTTTGCAATCAGGTTATCAAGGAAGCTGGACCTTTCGCCAAGATAGTAACAAAAAATGTGAATAACAAACGAACATAATTTTAATTAGAAGTATTTACTTTCAAGGAGTTTGTTTATTGATATAGGAAAACTACTAAAGAAAGCTCTAATGCAGGAATTCAAAGTATATAGCAAATATTTCTAAACAAGTACAACGCTATATGCTCCCCATTTTGTGGGGGCATAAAAAGTTTAAAATCACGTGAAGAAATCCTAAGATAAAAGCCCTGTAATCTAAAACCCAAACTAATTCTGATTTTAACTATTCTCAGAGGACGAAACTTTCTTGAATTTACTAAATTACTTCTGGCACTTGTGTAAACCCGTGAGACAAAATACCAGTAAACTTAGCTGCTAGAAATAAGAAGTATTATTTCGTCTGGAAAGGAAATTTAAACACAATTAAAACCAGTCTACAAAAACCCAGGGGTTTTGGGGTTAAGTTCCCTTAAATTTTGTTTAAATAATTTTTTTTCTTGCCTGCGAAATTTTGGGTATCGTATTTCCAAAGGGATCATTTGTTGGGTCTTGTAGTGATTTTTTTTATATTTTTTGAAATTTATTTTAAAACCCTTTTTAAAGATCAAAAAATTTTGTAAAATTTTATATAAAGGGGTTTTTGGGTTTTTTAATTTTTAAATTTTTTCCATAAAAATTTTTCTTCAAACCCTTAAAATTAATTTTTAAAACCCGGGAATCATTTTGGCAAAAAATAAAAAACATTTTTTTAAAAAAGGGTTTGGGTTTCCCTGGTCAGTGTGACGGGTTAAAACTTTAAATTAGATCGCCCGTAAAAAATTTTAACCCTTATAAAATTGATCCTTTATAAAAACATTTTTTGTCATCGAAATGGGCCGTCAAAAAGCGCAAAATTTGATTTGTGTTATCCCCAATTTTTACCATTTTACCCTGAACTTAAAAAAACTTAATGATACGTACAAAGTGAAAAAGGAGTTTTGATATCTGACTGATGCTTTTTCAAGTCCCAATTTTTTTTAAGTCCCTTTATTAATTTCCCCCAATTTTAAAAAAATTTGCCAAAACATTGTAAACTTTTTGTAAAAACGGGTCCCTAGAGACGAAAGGGGTTTAGTAAAAATTGGGTATATGCAGAGCCCATTCAGCGAAAAAAACAATACAGGTTTTTTTGCTTTTTTGTCATTTTTTTAAAATTTTTTGGGCCTTTTTTGATTTTTAAAGGTTTGTTTTTTAAGTCCATTTTAAATTTTACCTTTTAGTTTCATTAATAATCCCTTATCTTTTTAATATTGACAAAAGTTTTGTAAATAAATTTAATTAAATTCTTTTGACAATGTTTTTACCAAATTAATCAGCTGGGTATATTACCTATGCTTGGGTTTAAAAAAATTTGCAAGAAAAAAACCTTTTTAATTTTCCCCGCCCACATTCCTGTCTGAATCCGGTACTTGATGTTATTTTATTATACCCAACCCCTTAAAGAAAAACTCATTTAAAAAATTCCCTCATTTTTTTTTATGCCAAAAATTTAATAAATAAAAAGTTAAAATCGGGTTAAAAATTTTTCCCGGTGAAAAATTTAAAGGGAAAAAGAAAAATTTTTTAAAGTCCCTTTATTTTTTGAAAGGTTTAATAATAAAGGGAAATTTTTTTTCCAGAAATTGAAACTATTAAATATCTATTTTGGGAAAGATGTTAAAAATTTCCATTATCTGTTTTTAAATTAAATCAAATTTTGAATATTGGCTTATAGTGATTTTTTTTTATCCCAAATAAAACATTGTTATTCCTTTTCCAGTGCCTTTTAAAGGAGTAATTTTTAATATTAGAAACCATGGGAGTTAAACGCACATTAAAAATTACTTTGCCAGTTTAAAATTGGGCATTTTTTCATTTATAAAAAAAGGGCCCCTATTTTGAAACTTTTTTTTGTACGATTTTGGGAGGGCCCCGAGGATTTTTTCTTTTCTTTTATGTTTTTTTTAAATGCAAGTATTTTTAACGTTTACAGATTTTTTTTTTAAAACAAAAGGTTTAAAAAACTAAAAATGAGGGGAAAATAAAATTTAAACAGCCCATAATCCCCTATAATTGAAATTATTAAAGGGGGTTTGATTTTATTTGTAAAGTTTTTAAGTTTCAAAAGTTTTTTTTAAATAAAAAATATGGTTGTTTTAAATTTTCCTTTTTTTCTTTCGTTAAAAATTCTTTTTATCAAGCAACACGTTAAAGTAATTTTAAAATGTTTTTAAGGTGGGCCCACGGGCTAATTCCCAATTAATAAATTTTTGAAAGAGAAATTCAAATGGGCTAGAATCACTTTAAATTGCATTGAACTGAGACGCGGGGTTTTTAAAACCCCCCAAATACAGGCAAATTTTTTTTTTTTTTTTACATTTTTTTACGTGTTCTCAATCCCTTATAGGGGGAAAAAAAGTGTTTGATTTCAATTTACATGTTTAATTATTATCGGTATTTATTTGCTAAATAAAATGAAAATTTAATAGAAAACATTAATATTAATTTATACCAGATAAGATATTTTTTAAGTTTAATAAAATGAAAACTACACGGTAAAAGTATTTTCATAATTTGCAAGATTAACCATATTCTTTTAAGAAAATTTTGAAAATTTTTGAAAACAGCCCTCTCATTGTGGTAAATTTTAGGGATATTTTCAATCAGTGCTTTTTTTATATAAAGAAATGGTCAAATAAATAAATAAAATAGATGGGGAACAGTTATAGTGTTTAAAACAATTATTTTGCCTCATGTTATTTGTTACCCTGAATGTAATTATTCCGTTTTCTTAACCAATGAGCAACGGGAAAAAATATTTCAAAATGATCATATTATAGATTATTTCGAGTTTCCTCATATCTGGAAAAAAACACCTCTAATAGCATAGTGTTAGTTCAGGCATATAACTGTCCATATATTTTTCATTTTTACAGTTCCTTATAGTGCCCATTAGGAGTGGTCGACCTATAAATGATAATCCTGTACACATACTTTTAGTAGATTGTCGTGAAATGCATTTATCATTCAAGTGTTCCTAGATTATATGTGCTCCTCTAGGCTCTTTACAATAGCGTTGTAACATAGTATTCTTCTTGGATATCAAATGCAGACATTAACATTAATTTTGCGTTTTTAGATGTCAGTATTAACAGTCTTAAAATTGTTTAAAAAAATCTTTTTCTTTCTATCTTTCTGTTGTTTACAGTAATATTTGACCATCTCATATTTCCATGTATTTCTGTCAAAATGAGTCCATTCTCTGCAAATAACAATATATTTGTGATATGGATCAAGAGCAATTATATGTGTTTTTAAATTGTTTGTTTTATAAAAAAAAACAAATTCAATTATTTTGCAGGATCACGTAAATAAAATTTGTATCCAAATATAATGTATTTACTGTTTACAAATAATATCTCTGTGTGCTGTAATTTTTCACATATACTCGACATTTCAAAAGAACATTCAAATTAATGTATATGAAAATTTGCAAAAGCTACAAGATTTCCGGTAATTTATCTTTTTTATCTCATAAAAACATATTCGTGGTTTGGTTTTTTTCCAGAAAGTTTTCACAGACAGGGTTTTTGGAATTTTTGGGTTTTGTGAGTAATTTGTAAATTTTTTTTTCAGTTCCTTATTTTCAAAAAGAAGGAAAAAGAAAAAATTTTCCTTTTATGAAACTAAAATATAATTTTGAAAATGTTTGCCCGGGAATAAAACGACAAAAAAAATTTGGGTTTCCCCTTTTCTTTTTGGGGTTTTAAATTATAAAGCCCAATTATTGTCTAGAAAGGGGGTAACTTTTTACAAGAAAATTTTATGGGGAAGAACTAAGTTTAAATTTGGAGTTGCTTTTTTTAAAAAAAAAAAAACTGAAAAAAGTTTGAGAAAATTTAAATTGTTTCCATTTTTAACATTTGTGGATTAAATTTTACTCCTTTATACAGTTTATTAACACTGCTCAACAACCTCTTAAATAGTGTTAGCATGATTTTGTCCACAGTCAGCAAAAGAACAGACAAGAATGACACATTGCAGGGAAATAATCGCTACGTAAGTACAAGGACATGTATATAGTATTTAATATTTATTTTTTATATTTAATCAATGCCTTGTGATGCTTATAACGGGAATATACACGTATGGTTTGTAATTGAAATTAGTGAGCTTTAAATATAATGCTTTATTGTTAATTGTTATTTTTATGTTATTTAAAGCACTCATTTTAGAAAACGTGTAATTATTGTAATAATGCAATTTTATTACTTTTTCTTAACCTTTTGTTATAATTAATGAATTGATAGTGGACTATAAATTTATGTCTGTTAAGAACAAGTAAAATAATACATTTGATCGACAAGAAAGCATTTTCATCCTATTATAAATTTTTACGAGACATATTTTGGAAACTAAAATGTAAACACATAATCAATATTAATACACGTTACAACATAAATAATCATTAACATATATACATACATCCATCAGACGCACTCATAAACAACCCCTTATGTTCTTTTAATTTGTAACATACATTGACATATAAGAAGTGAGAACGAAAATTTCGAGGGTTCAAAGGTAAAAGGTAATAACTGCCATTTTCAAAGTTTCGAGAAAAACGCAAAAAACATATGTTTTTAATACAACTTTATTTTCCGTAATATTGTTATAACAATTTTGATTCTCCCATATTTGTTGACTACATAAGATCATATTTTGTTTAGTTTACATTGCTTGGTGCTGATAAAACACTGTAATTATGTTTTGTTTTAAAGTTCTAAGATCAAAATAATATCATTTTACAGAAGTAAAAGGTAATAAATGTACTTAGATCCTGTCAAGACTACAAGTTTGAGCGGTAAAAGGTAATTTATTAATTATGTCCTTACTTTGAAGAACCTTACGTAATGTAATTAACACACATGCACATTAATACTCGTACACAAAATTGACAATTTTCATTCATAGAAATATGAAATATGTACCTGCTCAATATTTAGATTCTACAGAAATAAATTGATAACTAAAATGTTTACGAAAATATGCACTAAAATCTAAGTCTACAAATTTTCATTTATTTTGAATGTTCTCTGGTATATAATCGAACTGAAGTCAAACAGACCCCAGCCATCAGCAATTTAGGATATTAGTGACCCATATCATAGTTAAGTAAATAAAGACTACTGTTTCATGTCACAAAATGTGAATGCTTGTCATTAATTATTCCATGAAGTTCACTCATCTTCTTCACTCTCACTAACAGTTTGTCTTTTATAGATTTGCTACATGGCAATGACTCGTAATATGATTTGTATGACTTCGGAATTGTCCCAGAGGCAACAAGTGACATCAAATCAGCTTTTTTTGCAGCATATATTGAAAGTTTCTCTGTATAAGCCTTTCTTGGAGCCTTAAGAGACTTTTCTTTGCTTCTGCTCTTCTTCTGCATTAAAGGAATAAGAATGGATGGATTGATGTCTGTCTAATATAAATATTCATCATTTAAAAAGAGGAACCATGACAGTTTTCCTATTGACATCAACCCTATAAGAGAGAAATTCGTGTTTAAAGACACTATTTTTTACTTGAGAAATAAGTTCATGGGCGCCGCCATTTTGGCGTTCTGTCATTCTCGCGAGACAGACGAGACCGAGATTGTGACGTGTTATACCCACTTCCGGTATAGGTGTACACGCTGGTACAACTGAAACATATCTTGATGAAGAACTTATTAATTTTATTGCGTACATTATATATTATTAATGAAAACATATGGAACTGAATTGCTTTAATTAATTAATTGAAGACGCTGCGACATTAATTATCATTTGTCCGATATTCAAGCTTGCTGATGATCCCACCACATGATTTAAGCAATGACTGCTTAATTTTCAAAGATAAACCATAAATTTACTTTGGGTACTATGAGAAACTTCTTCAAATTGACGATATGTCCTTTTATTTTATACTTAATTTTCGCTAGATAAGCTGTCCAAATAGGGTACATCGCCGGTCATGTATCTTTTTTCAGGTAAAATATCAACTAAATCCAATATGCTGAGGACGCGATTTTCCGCCATTGACGCTAAAAATGAGAAAGGCGCAGGAAAATCGGGTCTATCGTATGAAAACAAAACTGTCCGTAAAGTTATTTAGGCACCCAGTCAAAACTGGTACCAACAGCAACAGCTACTAAGGTTGCCCATTCCCCTATAATTACGCATATTCTCGGGTTTATCCAGTTCCCTAAAGCTGTTTTCCACGTTATCTACTTACCGAATTCCTTTCATCGACAGATACGTATTTCTACTACCGTAAATTTAATCCAATAAAACAAAAAATCATAAATCTTCTTAATATTTAAAATGATTATTGGTAACTGAAAAAAAATGTGTTGCTATTTTATGACATGCTGTAATTTACTACAGTATAATTTGACAGGTGTGGAACCGAATTCCCCTTAAGGTCATTCAGTTCACTGATGAAGCGTAAAAAATAGATGTCTATTTCGTCATTAGAATAACCAATCAGGGCAACATTGTGCATGATCAAAAGGTCTGTCGGCACAGAAGCATACAAGGAGCAATAAAAAATCGTCAGTACA
This sequence comes from Ruditapes philippinarum, assembly GCF_026571515.1. Classification (NCBI taxonomy): domain Eukaryota; kingdom Metazoa; phylum Mollusca; class Bivalvia; order Venerida; family Veneridae; genus Ruditapes; species Ruditapes philippinarum. The sequence continues at coordinate 207,963 of NW_026863766.1, read as the reverse complement.
CAGTGTGACAGGAGCATTTGGTGCAAATTAGGAACAATTAAAATGGACAATGCGCAGTATTAGACATAAGTATTAAGAACCAGCAATTGTGTGAATAAATTATGCAAATTAGATTTTTGAGCAGCCAATAAAAATGATTTGCCTGCAGTTAATATTAGGCTACGATTACGATGCGCAGCATCATACGTTGACAGACATGTTAACAATTTACTTTTCAAAAGAGTTGCTTATATTTTTGAAATGTGTACATCAATTATAACATATGTTCACACCTTTAAATTTGAATGTCAGAATCAAACTGCAAAAAATTAATTATATGTACTACTAAGAACACGCTTTAGTACAATGTAAGTAGGGTTTTTATAATGGAAGTGGCTAGCGTACGGGCCCGTACAGCTAGCAAAAAGTTTTAGCCGTACGTGAGTCACGTACGACTAGCAAGGACACGCTGTATTGGCTAGCCGTACGGCACTTTTCAAAATTTTACGGAAGTCGAAAATGCATATGTTATTTTACGACTTTAAGCGAGGATTTTAACCAAGAAACAGCATTAATTGTCTTTGGATGTTAACTTTTTAGAGATTAATCGCCTTGATCGCTATATATATACATATTTGTCATCGCAAGATGTCGAGCAAAAATAGCCTTTGCTTGCATTTACACCAATTGAAATTGTTTACAAATTTTTGATAATAATCTTTTTTGTTACATTAAGTTTAATTTTCGACACCTTTTATATGAAAAAAAAAACAAACACTGAAAATTATTGTTGTTAGGCTCTTGATAATTGCGACAATTACCGACGGTACTGTATAGAAGTTTGCCCATCAAGGAAAGTTTGCATGTTCCGTGCAAGGCATTCTAAAATTCTATTGTCAGTCCCTGGATAGGTTTTAATTAAGGCTAATTAATTGATTGACTGTGCTTTTATGTTCGATATTTATCTACTGTTTTGAAAATTATATAATTATTTTTGCATTTCACCGTTTGTTTTTTTTTTCATTTTTTTTTTCATTCAATGATCTTTTTATTTATTTATTCCACTCCGATCATTTTTTATTCGATCCATGTGCTTAAAATTAACAAAAATGATTTAATAATTCATACAATTTTATAACGTTCGACTTCCATATAATTTTGAAAATTGCCGTACGGCTAGACAATACAGTGCCTCCTGGCTAGTCGTTCGTGACTCACGTACGGCTAGAACTTTTGGCTAGCCGTACGTTTCTTTATTTTTTATAATTATATTTTTTTTTTGACATTGTTACGTATTTTGAACCATAAAAAATCTCCTCTACACCTCCTGTGAAAATTAAATTGTCTGATCAATACTTCATTATATTAGTATTTCCTTACGATTCAACTAGATTTATCATGAATCTAAAGATGTGGGGAAATGACATCACGCGCACCTGTTTTTATACGGCCAATACACAAACATGGCCGCGCTTACCGATTTGTAGAAATCGGTGATTTAGAGATTTAAATTTTGTTATCATTTGTTTAATATTATTATTTGGCGGCAGAAAATTTGCAGACTTATTTTTTATAGTATTCTTTTTCTGAAATCAAGTTTTTATTCTAACCTTGTCTTTCCCTTTAACCTAACTTCCTTGAACTCACTAACATCATAAACCATAGTTCACAAAAATACTGTATTATTTCATTTCTTTGTCTTTACGACCTTGAATCCATTTTATATTCAGCCAATTAACACGTTCTCCATCAACGAGCCAAAGTTTTGTTCTTTGTACAACTTGTAATCTAGTATGTCAGTGTATTTTATTAGAACGACAATATATGGTTGCTTCCGGCGAGCTAATGATAAATTATAACTGTTTCCCACTGAGATGGAACATGTACTTTTGTGAGGCTTTTTGCATGCTCGATAGATGCATGTATGGAATCACATTCCATTTCTGAATGAGTAAAATTGTGGTTTATACACTTGTTGTGAGGAATATACAGGACACAGTGAACTAAGCAACTTGCAACAAACTGATTGCGATTCTGTCCCCAACATGTATCACTGTATAATGTCACTTCTTCAATAACAGATGTCTTACTTGCATCAGAAGTAACATACAAGTACACACAAGTTCCTACTTCGCACGAGCCTCGTTTCCCCCATGTCTCATCCCAAAGATAACAAGTCCCGTTACCATTTCCCAGTTCATAGAATGACAAATTGTAACAACACAGTTTCCTTTTGTAATAAAGTTCACCAATTAAAGGGATATTCAGGGAAAATAATGACAAAAATATTAAAATGATCTTATGCACTCGAATAAGGCTAAAATGACGTTTCTTGAAGTATCAGCATTAATTTCTGTTTGAATTTTATATATTTTGGGTTTGAAACGTAAATATATCTGTATATGTTGAACCAAATTTAGACGCCAATAGAATCACCAAGTCTGGTGACTTGAACAAACCTTTTAAGTTACAATAACAGATATTTTGGATATTGTATATTGAAACAAGTCTAAGTCATTCTTTGACATGTTCTTTTACGTTTCCAGAGTTCACTTTGACAAATATTGCGAATCATAGCGCTTTAACCTGACCCACGCGGGTCAAGTTAGGAAACCACCATTTTATTCTTTATATGGAGAAAAGTTTTGTTCCATTGACTGTCTAATATATTCATTTTAAGGGCATTTACAAAAAAATGAATGAAAAATTCAAAACCAAGAAATGAAACATTTGCCTGTGTATCCCTTTAAACTGCATGGTGTTTGGCGATATAGTCTGGATATCAAATGCCGACTTTGGATCTTTCTTTGCCCGTTCTTTATCGGCTGATTTTTCCATTATAGCATTGTTTTTTCTTTCTGTGTGTACCTGATATTTTGCTTTTGTTGCCTCATCTAGTCTATCTTCTATTCTCCAAGTGCCATACAGATTGCAGAGTGGACATTGATCTTTCTTAGGATGGAAGAAAGACAAGTTATATTCTGTACAGAAAATGTTTCTGTACACAGCCTCTGAAACACACCTTCTATTTTGTCCTTTGCATTTTTCTACATTTCTACGAATTTGAAATAGTTCTTTGTTTTCTTCTCTGTTTAGATACCTTCTCTGGTTCTTTATTGGCAACATGGAAACAAATGAATTGCCTCTGACATTTGTAATCACCCATTGACCAGTATGTACTGAATATTTTCTCTCTTTCATCTTCGGTTATATTCTAGCTGCATTTAAATCTACAAGATAAATTTCTTGGAAAAAGAGATAACAAATAGTGCCTGTGAACTGTATGAATGCCGTATTCTGTCAGAGGAAAAAGGTAATAAAATCAGTTATAACCCTTTTCCACTACAGATTCTTCACAACATGTGGAACAACAAGTAAACAACAGGTAATAAGTACACTTAGAACCTTTTACCCCTACATAATTTGTAGAAAAGAAGTTATCACAAAGTACTTTTTAAAGTTTTGCCCTTATATGGATTGAATATTTATATAATATTTTCGCCAAACATAAAGGACAATAAGTACATTATAAAAAACATAAAAAGTCGATTTCAGCAAAAATGGCAGTTATAACCTTTTACCTTTGAACCCTCGATTTGATCCGTGAAGTTTAAAAAACGATTTGATTCCAGGGTCTCAAGTATATCCAGTCAAATAAAATATTTAATCCAACATCTGTCATTAGTTTCGTCTTTGGTCACTTACATATTAATTCACATTTTGCTTTTTCGTTTGAGTTAAATGTTGACACCTCATTTAGCTATTGATATAAGAGTAACTCTTGGCAAATTAATTTTTTAGATTAAAGACATTATGTTATAGAAGAGCATTTATATTCATAGCAGTTTCATTATTTTATACAAATATGTTTGACTTTTGTTTTTCAAATCATTTTCGTCAGTATTGTCAAGGTTTTGCATTTCAAGTTATACTGGAATTTGCATCATTTATTTGTGTGGTGATCCGCTATGTTAAACTGACATATTTGTACGAAAACTAAGCCATAAGTTCTTTAACATCATAATCTTTGATATTTTGTAGAATTTATTGTTCATTCACCTTTTTGTTTTTGAACTGTACTGTATTGTTAATGCCATCTTGAGAAAGATTTTCTGTCGTGTTATTGTCGTGACATTTCATTGATAAAATGGTTTCCAGGTTAATTGTTGTAAGATAAGTACATAGAAAAGAAATTCCATTATCTTGTGTTGTTATTACTTATTGTTAAACCATTACTTGAATGATATTTTCATTGATGAAAGCTATTAACAAAAGTGTAAACAGTTTTTAATGATGTCGAACTATTGTGGATAAGGTAATGTTACATTTTCATCTTAGCAACAACGGTCTATCAGAAAAGAAAAAATGTAAATGTCATAAACAGCAAAACTGTCAAGATAAGAATGACTCAACATTTGATAGTATATTACATTCCCTATATATTTTCCTGGATTTCCTTACAATGAATATAGTTTACTTTGATTGGCACCTGACAATATCTTACTTAATATTTCTTCGATATTGCACAAGAGTTCAATTAAGAATATAATTGTTTGACTTTTTAGCAATTGAATTCTCAGCAACACCCTTTTACTTTTTTGTAAGATAAAGTATATTCACCATTTGAATGTTAATAGTTCATTTCAATCATATAGATCATAATACTATCGAAATGATATATGATATGCTATGACCAGTTCAAAAGAATAAACTACGACATTCAGGATACTATAAATAAATCTCTAATTTTCAACAAGAAGCGGAAAACTGAATGTTATTCAAAACAAACTGCAAGTGCAGCAATTAGGTACGAATACTCAAGAACATACAATAACATTATATTTTTTATTATCATAATCTCAACCTAGTATTATCCTACAAAATAAAGTAATACAAACTCTAAATTTGCATTGTATGAAACCTTTGTTAAACAGCCACTGTTGTGATACTTTTCCCGAAGATTCCAGGACATTTAAGTTGCTACTGTTATTGTGTCCCACCTGTTACATTTTTCTTCCTTATAAGCTAAAAATAAAATCGTATTCGTGAAATGAGATGGTTCAGTAATTGTCCCAATAACAGTAAACTTTTATATAAAGCAATGCATATTTTAAAGCATAATAAAAAAAACAATGTCTAATTGTATTAATCAGCTGATCAAGTTTTATTTTGTAAATTGTGCAGTCTTGTTAAGGTACAAGATGGTATTACGTTAATAAAAATATATCACATCAATCACTTACATCGCTTGATTTAGTATAATGTATTTCAAATTATATGTTTTGGAAAATTAAAATTGACTGCTTATCTCAATGACAATCACACACTGTATCATTCAGATGCTTTGTAATGAAGCAGAATGGCCAATGGCATTCATGTTCAAATAAGTACGCACATATGCCTACATTTTGTAATGTTAATAGCCGGATAAGCTTTTATTTGATCATTTATTTAAAGTCATTTGATGACCAGAGGCATGCATAATAGACCGGGAAACCGGAAGTGTAGGTCATTTAACTTATTGACCGACTAAATATCTAACTTAACATCTACTTGAAGAGAAGTTTATGTTTAATTTACTTTACGACTAGTTTAACATGAAGCTCAATTAATTTATTTTGCAGACTTGCATTGAAACAGTTTGATTTATTGAAATATCGCTAGAGGACCAATCGAACAGTAATACATGTATATCGTGCTTTATACTTAAACATTATGAAAGTTAAATAAATGATTTATTGACCCACCTTCGTATTTTGTCGTGACATCATGGGTATTTTTCCCATTTCAAACGTTAACAATAATACTAAAGGCAACATTTATCTAACTGTCAGCCGGAAAGAAATGATTTGTAGTAGAAATTCATCTAAACCGAAACATTTTTTTTCTTTTTTTTATTCTAAAGGGCGTGTGTGTGAAATTCCTGTAAAATGTTTGGTAAGTTCTGATAACATTTGAACATATAACTATTACGCACACTTACGTTAGCAATGTGAAAGGAAACTCCATTAATTTCGCGCCCACTTTCTGTCTGAGCTACTACTTAAATGATCTTTATTTTGTCTAATAATAAGCCTTCTGTAGAGCTCCTAAACAGGTTTTCCAATTCTACTTTTGTTTAAGATGATAGGATAAAGTATAATTACATTCATACGTAAAGCCGTGGGTCACTGAATTACGTGTAACAAATGACTCAATACAAAATTGCGCTTCATGCGATTGCGAGCTAAACAAACTAAAACTGTTGTTAAAAGTGTCTTTTTACATAACGCTCTTGATTTATGTCATAAAGTTACATTTTTGCCTCCCTAGAGTACATTCATAAATGATATGTGAAATGTCATTTCATACAAAAGCCATACAAAACTATAAAAGTATTAATGTTTTATCTATCACCATCTTGAATTATGATTTGTCTAACCATATCAAGCCTATCATTATCATCATTATTTATTATACATGTTTTGTGAAGAAATATAAGACCAGCAATGACCGAACTAACGCGTTCGTTGACATAAGTCAATCAGCCAGTTTGCTTGCACCTTGAATAATGCGAATTAAGAATGACAGGACATGTCACATACTGATTTAAATGATATTTTTTCAAGTTCTCTAATCACATGGATCATACCGGATCCCAAAACAAAATCTTTACCTTATATCATAAAATTCTGAAAATTAACGTCTGTTCATGAAAAAGTAATAAGTTGCAACATCTCTCACGTCTTCTGGCATTGGCTTTAGCGGTATTTAATCAAAACAAAGGTGATGGAATCAATGATCGAGGAGGACCAGAAAAATTAATTGAAGTACGGGGCAATGTTTTACAGCCGCCCCATGGCTCAAAATATTTCAACATATTTCACGCAACCTAGCATCGACTTAGGTGGTATTCAATTTTCAACAGTATAAGTGTACATGAAAATTCGAATAATGATATTGAGGAAACAAATTCTGTCATAAGTGGTCTCCATATTAAGGACAAATGTTATAATTCTAGTATGTCATTGTTGATTTCTATGTAGAATAAACTTTTCACAAGAAAATTCATTATATTTTTTAAGTGGAAGATGCATAATGTACAAAACTAGAGAATTCAAGAATCTTTACAAGTAATCTTGTTTCAGAAACTGCTTAAGATTATATGACAATCTAAACGTGAAAACGTTTCAGAAAGTTCCTTCATATTATTTTACTAATTGTGTAAAATTGTAACTAAAATAAAGAAAAACGGAATCCCTAAAGAACGCACAAAATGACAAATTGAAAATATTACAGGCTCCGTTTGGTTGAAGACAACTGTTTCCCTCACAGCGTTAGCCCAAAAATGTGTTGTTGTTGTTTGTTCAGTGCATTTCAGCATCGCATTCTATTTTCCGACATTGTATTTCATGCACAATTCGAATATTTCGCTCCTGAGGTGCAATTTAGCATTTGATTGCATGATTGAAATTCTTTCGTAATGTCCCATGTGGTATTCTAACTGGTATCATATGACGTAATGTAACGAAAAGCATTGATATGTTTTAGCGCTAGGAATTATAGAATAATTAATCCAAAGTTCATATGAAAGATTCAGTCTTAGAGATGATTCAATGAATATATCATTTTCTTGCATATGAGACTGATGTTTCTATTAGTGTTACCCATGCTGGAAATTTCATCTAGGGTGCCAGATGAGTTGCTGCTATACAGTGGCATGCTTAGGATGGCGTAATGTCGCCGTTATGAATGAAGTTGTAATTTCAAGCGCTGTTGTAAGAAAACATTTACGGGTGTAATGACATACATTGCCATGGAAAATTGTTTTATAAATGTAAAGAATTTAAATATTTATTATGGTAGAATATGCAAGATTTTTTTTAATATCTGGAATATCCAACTGATCTGAACCGCAATATATGACAGATATTATTATTTCACAATTTAATTGGATAATTATCAATGCCAGTCTTTATATGGAAAACTTTTATTATTCTAAGAATTGTTTTTTAACGAATAATTTAATCGCCACATACGAAAAGCAGACTATTTAGATGTTTGTTTGTAATTGCTCATCTTTTCGTTTATTCTTTAAAAAAAGAGTGTAATCCCAGTAGATACAAAGATATTGGAGTTGTTGTACTTTTCTTTATTAAACCGTTTTTCAAATACAGAATTTATTCAAATGAGTTTTCGTTTTATTTTCTGATCCTAAAATGTACATCTAAAATTTGTTATGTCAGCATTTATTTTGTTATCATTAGTAGAAGCCATATTTATGATTATTATGTAAGGCAATCACGAGATGTAGCAGGTGGCGTATTAGAATACGATTTCCTATTTTCATGGCTTATAGGACATTAAACAAGTTTTAAATTTTAATAACATCATAATAAGCACACGATATAGGACAATTTCAAACTTTTATAAAATGAGCTTCATCGTTCGGAAAACTCTTACAGTACAATATTGCTCGTCATGAATTTTATATAGAAGTCATTATTTCATTTATACATGTCAACCGTTATATGCACGCCTAAGTGATCCAAATCCGTGCTTTGCGTTAAATCAAAATTTAAATCTTCATTTTCAAATTACTGGTTGCATTTTTTTGCCAAACAAATACACTAGTTTAAATCTCTGTTACATTTAAGTTATAACTATTTTTTTAACAAGGAATACGTTGAATGAAGAATAATGTGATTGTTACCAAATACATCTCTGGATGGCATATTGAATAAATTATTTCTAAGGGAGTATGCTAACAGCTGTAAAAAATAATTGTATCACTAAAGCAAAATATTTAGAGAGTTAATTGATGTTTTAATACATGTAGTAGCAAGTGCAGTTGTGACGTTGTGATATAATCTGCGTTCGAAAAACAATAGCGAACATCCTATTTGCTTTTGTCTGTATCACTTTTAAGAGCAACACTCCTTTCAGCTTTAAAAAATTGTTAATTTTGAAACATGTTTTGATATAAATTTCCTCTTTTTTGCAGTAGGGACATACATGTAAATGAAAGAGGCTCGGAGATCCCGCACTATATTTGACTGATTATTTAATTCTAATACGATTCATTTACATACAACGTAATTAAATACGAAATTAGCAATGTTATATTGATTAAAGGGTATAACGCTTTATTTAACAAAATGAAGCAATACGACTGTAAAATTGTGTTGTTTCCTGAATATTATCGATTCTTGAAAGAGTCGTTAGAAAGAATTGTAACATAGAATGTCTCTGTACAAGAGTACTCTTTGTAAATGAAATTAAATGTTTCGGAGCAAACTGTTTTTTCGTTCTCTATTTAATAGATTAACCAATTATCTCTGTTGCACTTGTATTTCAGAACTATGCTTTTTTCAATATTAAAAAAAACAAAAACGTTTTGTACACGGCAATCATTTGATGCAGAACCATGCATTTGAAAGCTTTTCCATTCAACATCTCAATTTACAACGATTACATACGATAACCAGCTTATTAAAATTAGGATAGCTTCGGATTCACTTTTTCGAATCCTAGGGCAAGGCGTGATTTCTCCGTGACATTTGATTTTGTGCGACATGCATCTCTCATCGCTGATTCAGAAATCATTTAGGATTAGTTGTTGGCAATGTGTGGAATTAAAATTAAGTAAGTATCAAAAGTGTTGCAAAACACATAAACATACCAAACTTTTAATTAGATATATGTATTTGGAAAGGTTTCTTTTTATTATTCACCACATGGTACTTCCAGAAATGTTTTAATACAGTCAAAATGCCAGCTTCATTGTCTGCTATATGGAAATGACTAAAGGAATTCAAAGTACATAGCAAATATTTCAAAAGGAACTTGAAAGTTACAAAGTGAATATCTGAATCTAAAAACCTTGTTCTCTAAAACCAAAACTCTTTTGCATGATACCTTTCATTGGAGGACGAAACTTTTGTAGAATTAATAAATTGTATCTGGCACATATACGTAAACCCGTGAGACAAAATACCAGTAAATGTAGCTTCTGATATAAGAAGTATAATTTCGTCTGGAAAGAAAACTTTGACACAATTAAAGCCATTCTTTAGAACAAGCGAGAGTTCTTAAATTGCCTATGATATTGTGTACCGTCTTATTGCAATCATTGTCTCGGAGTTCTTTATTACTGAAAGAAATCCCTGTTGAATAAATGTTTACTATTTTGATATTTTCAGTAAATCTGTAATCTTATTATACCTGTTTGCAAGATGAGACAACAATGTCAAATTAATTTAAAGGAACTTTTTAGACTTGACAACAATGTAGCTTTTTGTTAATTGTATGAAATTAAGATGGTACGCTGTCAGTGACGACAAGGCTATTTCGTCACTTGTTACTATGATCATTAATATAGAAATACATGATCATCTAAAGTGCTATCACATCGTTTTTATCTATAATATATGCTGTGTTGGCAACAGTGTATCAATCTTTTATCTATTTAACTTAAAGATACGTTCAAAAGGACTTCGAGCCATGACCTCAAAAAGATTCATTTCAAAATCACTATTTTAATTGCTTAATTATATTTCGTTATCAAATAACGAAACACATGTATGTTTCTCTTTAATATTGACTTTTGTTGCTTAGGTTTTCTATTTAAGTTTATGTCACCTACATTGAGCTCATACATGATGATATCTTTTTAAAGTCTGACATAAAGCGTTGTCGATGAATTAACATTCTTGTGAATTTGACTTTACAAATTTGTTTTGCTCTATATTATCTATGCTTAGTTAAAGTACATCACGACCCAGGAAATGCCATAAATGTTGCGCCCGCTGATATATAATAAGTTTGATGTAAGCAACACAGTATAATTCTGTCTATAAAATAATTTTCCTTTCTACATGCTTTCAGTCAATGTATCAATCAAGGGTTATTTTGCACTGCAGCCTAGATTATAAAAGTGACAAGATAGTGTGGTCCTCTAAGATAATACCGAACGCATTTAAACGCAGCCATTTTTGGGGAAATTTAATACAGGCATTTGCTTTCGTTTAGATGTCAGTTTAACAAGTTTACAAAATTCGTTTCGAAAAACTGGATTTTGGTATAAATAATTTGAATGAAATTTGACCATCACATATTTACATATATTGCTGTCTAAATATGTTCATAAGCTAATAATTGGCATTTATGTTCAATAATGAATTTATCAGCATTTGCCAAATTCGTGCTGATATTTAACAGCAAGAAAGGCAATGATTGTTCTTACAAAAAAAAAACTTACTAATAATCAGTTCTAACAGAACACACAAATGCTGACTTTTTACCGGAATGTGCATAATTTATATAAAATGTTGATTAAAAGTTTAAAGGGCCTGTTAAATGACACTTGCGTAAGTGTTTGCAATAGAAAGACAAAATGGTTGTTTTCCTGTTATAAAAATTAAAATTGTCCAACTTCTTTACTATTCTTGTCTAATCGTACGGTCACCATCGTACTGTCATCATCGTACTGTCACTATCGTACTGTCATCATCGTACTGTCACCATCTTACTGTCATCATCGTACTGTCACCATCGTACTGTCACCATCGAACTGTCACCATCGTATTGTCACCAGCTTACTGTACTGTAACTATCTTACTGTCACCGTTCTACTGTACTGTCACAATCGTACTGTCACCATCGTACTGTCACCAGCATACTGTCACCATCGTACTGTCACCATCGTACTGTCACCATCATACTGTACTGTAACTATCTTACTGTCACCGTTCTACTGTACTGTCACAATCGTACTGTCACCATCGTACTGTCACCAGTGTACTGTACTGTAACTATCTTACTGTCACCGTTCTACTGTACTGTCACAATCGTACTGTTACCATCGTATTCTCGTATTGTCACCGCCGTACTGTCGAGCTTCACCGCTCAAATGTCATCTGTTTACAAATTATTTGCAGAACTTCACAAGAGGACATTGAAATTGATGTGTATGAAAGTTCAAATCTGTGGTTAACCTAAAACATGTTGCTTTTTATCCACCAATAATTTAATTTTTTAATTTATGTTGTCTAAGATTTTCGTGGACTTAAGGATAGTTGTTTTCACAGACATGTTTTGATTTTTGAAATAAATTTGAAAGTGATATAGTAGCAGGTACTAAATGACCGAAACCGACAGTTCGTTTATCCGCATACGAAAATGTTCCTTTTTACTTGCTATAATATTGTGCATGTGATAATATTGACGAAAAGAATAATGTTATTATTCATGTTTGAAATATTAAGAAATTATTTGTCTGGAAGGAGTAACTTTAGACAATTAAATTTACGGCATAGAGACACTGAATAAATCTTGTGGCCTAATCAAAACGAAAAAGAAAAGGAAACCACTCTAGAAGTTTTGATATCTTTTTTTCTTTTCACATTTCGAAATTTGTGGATTTAGTAGCTTTTTTGTATGCAATAAAACAAAATTAGAGGCAGTATTAGAAAATGGGTATACGACCACACTGTAACCTCTGTAATATTGTTATCTTTGACATATTCAAGGTGAGTTTGTCATTTGTCATTTTGTCATTTGTCAAAATTTAGATTAAACAGCTTATTATTATAAATATCATGGCTGATTTACTTCTTATTTCCTTTCGTTATCGATCTTTTTATACAAGCAACACAATATAATTATGCTTTTAAGGTAGACCACTGCTAATGCATTACCTCCACTTTGAAGAGTATTCAAATAGGCTAGAATCACTTGTCAACTGCATTGAAACTGATGCGCGTGGGTTTAAACCCCATACGAGGCAACATTTCGTTTTCTTTTTACATTATTTATGTGTCTCTCAGATGCCTTATAGAAGGAAAAAGTGTTTGATTTCAATTATACAATGTTTAACTATTATCGGTATTTATTTGCTAAATAATGACAAATTTAATAGAAAACATTAATTTTAATTTATACCAGATATTTTCAAAGTTTAATAAAATAAAAACTACACGGTAAAAATATTTTATGTTTTGCAAAATTAACCTATATTCTTTTAAGAAAATTAAGAAAAATTTTGAAAACAGCTCCTGATTGTGGTAAATTTTAGGGATATTTTGAATAAGGCTTTTATATAAATAAATGGTAAAATAAATAATTAAAATGGATGGGTTACAGTAATATGTTTAATTACAATTATTTTGCTCATGTTATTTGTTACCTGAATGTTATGATTCGTTTCTTAACAATGAGCAACATAAACAAAATTTTTCATAATGATCATATCATAGATTATTTCGAGTTTTGACATTTCTGAAAAAAAACAACACCTCTGATAGCAAAGTTTTAGTTCAGGCATATAATTGTCCTATATTGTCATTTTTACAGTTCCTTATAGTGCCCATTGGAGTGGTCGACCTATAAATGATAATCCTGTACACAGACTTTCAGTAGATTGTCGTGAAATGCATTTATCATTCAAGTGTTCCTAGATTATATGTGCTCCTCTAGGCTCTTTACAATAGCGTTGTAACATAGTCATCTTTTTGGATATCAAATGCAGACATTATCATTAATTTTGCGCTTTAAGATGTCAGTATTAACAGTCTTAAAATTGTTTTAAAAATAATTCTTTTTTCTTTCTTTCTTTCTTTCTTTCTTTTGTTTACTGTAATATTTGATATTAAATATAAATGGCTGATTTACTTCTGTTTTCCTTTCGTTATCGATCTTTTTATACAAGCAACACATTATAATTATGCTTTAAGGTAGACCACTGCTAATGCATTACCTCCACTTTGAAGAGTATTCAAATAGGCTAGAATCACTTGTCAACTGCATTGAAACTGAGACGCGCGGGTTTAAACCCCATACGAGGCAACATTTCTTTTTCTTTTTACATTATTTACGTGTCTCTCAGATGCCTTATAGAAGGAAAAAGTGTTTGATTTCAATTATACAATGTTTAATTATTATCGGTATTTATTTGCTAAATAATGACAAATTTAATAGAAAACATTAATTTTAATTTATACCAGATAAGATATTTTTTAAGTTTAATAAAATGAAAACTACACGGTAAAAGTATTTCATAATTTGCAAGATTAACCTATATTCTTTTAAGAAAATTTTGAAAATTTTTGAAAACAGCCTCTCATTGTGGTAAATTTTAGGGATATTTTCAATCAGGCTTTTTATATAAAGAAATGGTCAAATAAATAATTAAAATGGATGGGGTACAGTTATATGTTTAAAACAATTATTTTGCTCATGTTATTTGTTACCTGAATGTAATTATTCGTTTCTTAACAATGAGCAACGGGAAAAATATTTCATAATGATCATATTATAGATTATTTCGAGTTTCCTCATTTCTGGAAAAAAACACCTCTAATAGCATAGTGTTAGTTCAGGCATATAACTGTCCTATATTGTCATTTTTACAGTTCCTTATAGTGCCCATTAGGAGTGGTCTACCTATAAATGATAATCCTGTACACAGACTTTTAGTAGATTGTCGTGAAATGCATTTATCATTCAAGTGTTCCTAGATTATATGTGCTCCTCTAGGCTCTTTACAATAGCGTTGTAACATAGTCATCTTTTTGGATATCAAATGCAGACATTATCATTAATTTTGCGCTTTAAGATGTCAGTATTTACAGTCTTAAAATTGTTTTAAAAATAATTCTTTCTTTCTTTCTTTCTTTCTTTCTTTCTTTTGTTTACTGTAATATTTGACCATCTTATATTTCCATGTATTTCTGTCAAAATGTGTCCATTCTCTGCAAATAACAATATATTTGTGATATGAATCAAGAGCAATTATATGTGTTTTTAGTTTGTTTGTTTTTATAAAAACAAATTCAATTTTTTTTGCAGGGTCACGTAAATAAAATTTGTATCCAAATATAATGTATTTACTTTTTACAAATAATATCTCTGTGTGCTGTATTTTTCACATATACTCGACATTTAAAAAAGCATTCAAATTAATGTGTATGAAAAATTGCAAAGATTTCCGGTAATTTATCTCTTTTATCTCATAAAAACATATTCGTGGATTTCTGTTTCAACAGTAGTTTTCACAGACATGGTTTGATCTTTAAAGTAAATTTGATGTTGTAGCAGTAACTGTAAATAACTTCAGTTCCTTATCATCAAGAGAAGGAAAAAGAACAAAATATCCTTTATGTAATTCTATATATGTAGTAAATGTGACGAGAATGAACGACAAGAATAATTTGATTATTCTTGTTTAAATTATGAGACAATTATTCGTCTGGAAATAGTAACTTTTTACAAGCAAATTGTTATAGGGAAGACACTAAATAATCAATTTTATGTTCGCATTTCAAAATTTTAAAACAGACAGAAACTGCAAAAGTTGAGACAACTTATTTTTTCCATGTTAACATTTGTGGATTAAATTTTACTCCTTCTGACAGTTTATTAACGCTGCTCAACAACCTCTTAAATAGTGTAATTATGATTTTGTCCACAGTCAGCAAAAGAACAGACAATAATGAAACATTGCAGGGAAATAATCGCTACATAAGAGCATGGACATGTATATAGTATTAATATTTATTTTTTATATTTAATCAATGCCTTGTGATGCTTATAACGAAAATATACACGTATAGTTTGTAATTGAAATTAGTGAGCTTTAAATATAATGCTTTATTGTTAATTATTATTTTTATGTTATTTAAAGCACTCATTTTAGAAAAACGTGTAATTATTGTAATAATGCAATTTTATTACTTTTTCTTAACCTTTTGTTATAATTAATGAATTGATAGTGGACTATAAGTTTATGTCTGTTAAGAACAAGTAAAATAATACATTTGATCGACAAGAAAGCATTTTCATCCTATTATAAATTGTTACAAGACATATTTTGGAAACCAAAATGTAAACACATAATCAATATTAATACACGTTACAACATAAATAATCATTAACATATATACATACATCCACCAGACGCACTCACAAACAGCCTCTTATGTTCTTTTAATTTGTAACATACATTGACATTTAAGAAGTGAGAACGAAAACTTAATGCGTGAAGTTTAAAGAACGATTAGAGTATATCCATTCAAATAAAAGATTTAATCCAACATCTGTCATTAATTTCGTCTTTGGTCACTTAAATGTTTTATTCACATTTTGCTTTTTCGTTTGAGTTAAATGTTGACACCCCATTTAGCTATTGATATAAGAGTAACTGTTGTCAAATTAAGTTTTTAGATAAAAGACATTATGTTATAGAAGAGCATTTATATTCTTAACAGTTTCATTATTTTATGCAAATATGTTTGACTTTTGTTTTTCAAATCATTCTCGCCAGATATTTGACTTAGTATTGTCAAGGTTTTGCATTTCAAGTTATACTGGAATTTTCATCATTTATTTGTGTGGTGATCCGCTATTGCTAATTTTCAAAGTTAAACTGACATATTCCTACGAAAACTAAGCCATAAGTTCTTTAACGTCATAATCTTTGATATTTTGTAGAATTTATTGTTCATTCACCTTTTTGTTTTTTGAACTGTACTGTATTGTTAATGCCATCTTGAGAAAGATGTGTTATTTGTCGTGACATTTCATTGATAAAATGGTTTCCAGGTTAAATTGTTGTAAGATAAGTACATAGAAAAGAAATTCCACTATCTTGTGTTGTTATTACTTATTGTTAAACCATTACTCGAATGATATTTTCATTGATGAAAGCTATTAACAAAGGTGTAAATAGTTTTTAATGATGTCGAACTATTGTGGATAAGGAAATTTCTATCTTCTCAACAACGGTCATATCAGAAAAGAAAAATGTTAATGTCATAAACAGACAAAACTGTCAAGATAAGCATGACTCAACATTTGATAATGTATTACATTCCCTATATATTTTCATGGATTTCCTTACAATGAATATAGTTTACTTTTATTGGCACCTGACAATATCTTACCTAATATTTCTTCGGTATTGCACAATATTAGTTCAATTAAGAATATAATTGTTTGACTTTTTAGCAATTGAATTCTCAACAACACCCTTTTACTTTTTTGTACGGTACATGTATATTCACAATTTGAATTTTGTCCATGTAGATCATTATACTATCAAAATGATATATGACCAGTTAAAAGAATAATCTACAAAATTCAGGATACTATAAATATATCTCTTATTTTCAACAAGAAGCGGAAAACTGAATGTTATTCAGTACAAACTTCAAGTGCAGCAACTAGGTAAAAATACCCATTTACATACTAATGTCAATAACATTATATTTTTTATTATTATAATCTCATCCTAGTATTTTCCTACAAAATAAGTTAAAACAAACTCTAAATTTGCATTGTATGAAACCTTTGTGTTCAAGAATGTTGACCTAAAAAATGCAATATAGCTGTTAAACAGCCACTGTTGTGATACTCTTCTCATTGATTCCAGGACATTAAAATTGCTACTGCTGTTGTGTCCCACCCTTTACATTTTTCTTCCCCAAACGCTAAAAATAAAATCTTGTTCGTAAAATGAGATGGTTCAGCATGTCTAATTGTATTAATCAGCTGACCGAGTTTTTATTTTGTAAATTGTGCAGTCCTATTAAGGAACATGATGGTATTACGTTAATAAAAAAATATCACATAAATCACTTACATCGCTTGATTTATTATAATGTATTTCAAATTATATGTTTTGGAATGGTATAATAACATTAAAAATGACTGCTAATCGCATTGACAATCACACACTGTATCATTCAGATGCTTTGTAACGAAGCGGGATGGCCAATGGCATTTGTGTTTAAATAAGTACACACATATGCCTACATTTTGTAATGTTAATAGCCGGATAAGCTTTTATTTGATCATTTATATAAAGTCATTTGATGACCAGAGGCATGCGTAACAGACCGGAAAACAGGAAGTGTAAGTCATTTAACTTATTGACCGACTCAATATCTAACTTAACATCTACTTGAAGAGAAGTTTATGTTTCATTTACTTTACGACTAGTTTAACATGAAGCTCCATGAATTTATTTTTCAGACTTGGAGTGAAACAGTTTAATTTATTAAAACTGTTAGCAAAAATATCGCTTGAGGACCAATCGAACAGTAATACATGTATATCGTGCTTTATACTTAAACACTATGAAAGTTAAATCAATGATTTATTGACCCACCTTCGTATTTTGTCGTGACATCATGGGTATTTTTCCCATTTCAAACGTTAACAATAATAATAAAGGCAACATTTATCTGTCAGCCGGAAAGAAATGATTTCAGTAACACTTATTCTAAAGTAAAATGTAAAGTTGTACCTGAGAAATTCATCTAAACCTAAACATTTTTTTCTTTTTTTTATTCTTTATGGCGTGTGTGTAAAACTGTAAAATGTTTGGTAAGTTCTGATAACATTTGCACATATAATTATAACGCACACTTACGTTAGCAATGTGAAAGGAAACTCCATTAATTTCGCGCCCACTTTCTGTCTGAGCTACTACTTAAATGATCTTTATTTTGTCTAATAATAAGCCTTCTGTAGAGCTCCTAAACAGGTTCTCCAATTTTTCTTTTGTTTAAGATGATAGGATAAAGTATAATTACATTCATACGCAAGGTCGTGGGGCACTGATTATTATGTGTAACAAATGACACAATACAAAATAGCGATGCATGCGATTTCGAACTAATCAAACTACAAATGTTGTTAAAGTTGTCTTTTTACATAACGCTCCTTATTTGTGTCATTAATTTGCGTTTTTGCCTCCCCAGAATACATAAATAAATGACATGTGAAGTGTCATTTCATACAAATGCCATAAAAACAATAAAATATATTAATGTTTTATCTGTCATCAGCTTGAATTATAATTTGTCTAACCAATCAAGCGTATTATTATCATCATTATTCATTATAAAAGTTTTGATACATTACTTGTGAAGAAATATAACACCAGTTAATGACTGTACTAACGCGTTCGTTGACATTAGTCAATTAGTAAGTTTGCTTGCACCTGGAATAATGCGAATGAAGAATGACAGCACATATTACTTACTGAGTTAAATTATAATTTTTCAAGTTCTCTAATCACATCGATTATACCGGATCCCAATAAACAAAATCTTTACCTAATATCATAAAATTCTGAAAATTAACGTCTGTTCATGAAATAGTGAAACGTTTCAACATCTCTCGTCTTCTGGCATTGGCTTAAGCGGTATTCAATCAACACAAATGTGATGGAATCCTCTGATCGAGGTGGACCAGAAAAATATAACAACACTTAATTGAAGTACAGGGCAATGTTATACAGCCGCCCAATGGCTAAACATATTTCAACATATATTTCACGCAAACTAGCACCGACTTAGGTGGAATTCAATTTTCAACAGCATAAGTCTTGATAAAAATTCAAATACTGATATTGACGAAACAAATTCCGTCATAAGTGGCCTCCTAATTAAGGACAAATGTTACAATTCTAGTATGTCATTGTTGATTCCTATGTATGATATACTTTTCAATAGAAAATTAATTATTTATTTAAGTAATGTAAAAATAGAATTCTAGAAGAAGCATGATGTACAGAACTAGAGAATTCAAAAAACCAGTCATCCAGATGACAATTTAGACAGGAAAACCTCTCAGAAAAGTCCATTTTATTTTACTAATTGTCTAAAATTGTAACTAAACTAAAGAAAAACAGAATCCCTAAAGAACGCACAAAATGACAAAATTGAAAATATTGCAGTCTTGGTTTGATTGAAGTCCCAGCCAATGGCCAAAAATGTGTTGTTGTAAGAAAATAGGTTTTACGGGTGTCATGTGTTGTAAGAAAATAGGTTTTACGGATGTAATGACGTTAATTGCCATTGAAAATTGTTTTATTAATATTAAGAATTTAAAACATGATGGAATATGGTAGAATATGCAAAAAAATTCTAAAATATCTGACTTATGTCTGTTGTTCGGATAAAAAGATCTGTCTGATCTGAACCGCAACATATGAATATATTTTTTTTTCCCTTTAAAGTAAATTTGGGTAATAATCAATGCCAGTTTTTTATTGGGGAAAAATTAAAATTTTTCCAAGAATTTTTTTTTACGCATTTTTTTAATCGCCCCCCATACGAAAAGCAGAAATATTTTGATGGTTTTAAGCTTTTTCTTTTCCGTTTGGTTTTTTAAATTTTAAAAATTGGGGAAACCCGGGTTTTGATTTTAAAGATATTGGAGATGTTACACTTTTCTTTATCAAACCGTATTTCAATTATGAAATTTATTTAAATCTGCTTTCGTTTAATTTTCTGATCCTAAAATGTACATCTAGAATTTGAAATGTCAGCATTTATTTTGTTATCATTAGTAGAAACCATATGTCTGGTTATTATGTTTGACAATCACGAGATGAAGCAGGTGGCATATTAGAATACAATTAATTATTTTCATGGCTTATAGGACATTAAATAAGTTTTAAATTTTAATAACAGCATACTTAGCATTCGAGATAGCACGATTGAAGTTTTTATGAATGGGATTTATCGTTCAAAAAACTATTACTGTACAATATCCCTCTTCCCTGATTGATTTTATAAAAAAAAGTCACTATTTCATCGGCGATTTCATTTATTGCTAGATTGCTTGTACTCTTTTTTATCAGCAATTAAACTAAACCTATTAATTTTAGAGAATAAGCCAAATTATAGTAGAATCAGTATTGTCCGTTTTTTGAAATGTTTTATATGTACGCCTAAATGAACAAATCTTTGCTATGCGTTTAATCTAAATTCAAATCTGCATTTGCGAATTTCTGGTTGCATTTAGTTTTTGCCCATACCGATACAAATACACTAGTATACATTTCTGTTACATTAAAGTAAAACTTTTTTCGGTGCTAACACGAGTGATCAAATCATTGTTTGGAATTTATTATTTTTTAAATAAAGACATTGTTTAATGCATCTAAACGTCTTTAATGAACAATAATCTGGTCGTTAAAGAAATACATTTCTAGATGGCATATTGAATCAATTATTTCTAGAAGAGTATGTGAACAGCTGTAAAATTTAGTTTTTTTTGCACTTAATCAAAATATTTAGATATAGTTAATTAATGATTGATTTAATCGTAGCAATTGCAGTTGTGCTTTTAATCAAGAGATATAATCAGCATTCGAACAACAATAGCGAACATCCCATTTGCTTTTGTCTGTATCACTTTTAAGAGAAACACTTCTTTCAGTTTTAAAATATTCTTTATTTTGAAATATTGTAATATATAAATGTCCTCTTCTTTGCAGTAGAGACATAAATGAAACAAAGAAGCCCGGCGATAGAACACTATATTTGACTGAGTATTTAATTCTGATACGATTCATTTTCATACCACGTATTTAATAAAATACGAAATTTGCAAGGTTATATTGATTAAAGCATATACCGCTGTATTTAGCGAAATAAAGCAATACGATTGTAAAATTATGTTGTTTTTATGATTTTATCGATTCTCAAAAGAATCATCAGAGGAAAATTGTAACATAGAATATCTCTGTAAATTAACTAAAATGAAAACTGTTCGTAAATAAAATGAAATTTTCCGCAGCAAACTGTTGTTTAATTCTCTATTTACTAAATAAACCAACATATCTCTGTTACACTTGCATTTAGTATTATGCTTTTTTCAATATTTTAACAACAGTTTTGTACACGGCAATCACTTGATGCAGAACCATGCGTTGAAACGCTTTTCCATTCAACATCTCACAATTTACATCGATTGCATACGATAACCACCCGCTTATTCCAATTAGGATAGCTTCGGATTCACTTTTTCGATACCAGGGAAAGGCGTTATTGCTCCGTGACAATATGCATCTCTCACCGTTGATTCAAAAATCATGTGGGATGCGATGTCGGCCATTTGTGGAATTAAAATTAAGTTGGTATCAAAAGTGTTGCAAAACACATAAACATACCAAATTTTTAATTGGAATTGTGTATTTGGAAATATTTTTTCAATTTTCATCATATATTGGTACTTCCGGAAATGTTTTAATAGAGTCAAAATGTCAACTTCATTGTTTGCTATATGAAACCGACTAATCTAAAAATAATCTCTAATTCAGAAATTCAAAGGTATGTAGCATATATTTCAAAAGAAACTTGAAAGTTACATAGTGAATATCTGAATCTAAAAACCTTGTTCTCTAAAACCCAAAGTCTTCTGCATGATTACTATCCTTAGAGGATGAAACTTTTGTAGAATTACTAAATTGTTTCTGGCACATTTACGTGAACCCGTGAGACAAAAGACCTGTAAATGTAGCTGTTGATATAAGAAGTATAATTTCGTCTGGAAAGAAATGATACATTTTAAAAATCACTATTTCAATTGCTTAATTACATTTCGTGATCAAACAACGAAACACATGTATGTTTCTCTTTAACATTGACTTTTGATGCATAGGTTTTCTATTTAAGTTTATGTCACCTACATTGAGCTCATACATGATGATATCTTTTATAAAGTCTGACATAAAGCGTTGTCGATAAAATAACATTCTTTTGACTTTTGACTTTACAAATTTATTTTGCTCTATATTATCTATGCTTAGGTAAAGTGCATGACCAGCCAGGAAATGCCATACATTTTGCGCCCACTTCCTGTCTAAGTCCGTAATTAAACGTTGTTTGCATTGTTTCAAGCTTTTAGCAGACTCCTTAATAGAGTTCTCCTTTTTCATGTATGCACACAAGTATTGTATGATTACATTTTACATCTTTATAAGGTCATGAGCACTGTATAATATTTTATTAATGTAGCTATTCCTCTCTGTACTTTGGAAATTTTATTTTAAACACACCAATTACTGTTTATTATTTTATTGAAAGAACAAGTTGTAGAAATTGAATTGTCTTTTATGTGATAATTCTGTGGCACAAATTTTATTTAATTTATTGAATATCAAAAAGAAATCACATTTATGCATGAAATGATTTTCTTTTTAAACATTTTGATGCCATTTCAATTTTATCTGACTTCCTTGTCCTTGTGCGTCTATTTGTAAGTAAGTAAAAAGTCGTTGTTACTTTGTTCATTCAAATTAGTGAAAACAGTACAATTGATACACATAATATTACATTCTAGAAAGATTGCATATTTTTACATATGAAACAGTTTGTATTCCATTACAATAACATCAACCGATCCTGTTTTATTTCAATTTTCGCCTTATTTAGCGATTTTGTGGTATTACTACATGTACGTGTGTGCTAATATGTTTAATGATGTAGACCTTATTTAACATAAGATACAATAACATGAGTAACTTTATTTATAAAATTGGATTTGAATACTAGTATTTGATTGAAAGAAATTATAATAACATGTTATATCTGACATAATCTGTTTCTTCATTGGTCAACATTAAAATGATAAAGCTATTTAGAATATTAAATATAATGACTGATTTACTTTTTTATTTCCTTTCCGAGTTGGTTAGTTTGATGTAAGTAACACAATATAATTATGTCTTTAAAATAATTTTCCTTTCTACAGGCTTTTAGTGAATGTCTTGAAATATATTTATCAATCAAGGGTTGTTTTGCGTCGCAGCCTATAGTTATTAAATTGACAAGATAATGTGGTTCTCTAAGATCATTACTGTACGCATTTAAACGCAGTCATTTTCGGGGATATTTAATGCATTTAATACACTTGATTTTGGAATAAATACTTTGAAATTTTACTATCACATATTTACATATATGGCTGTTTTAATGTGTTCATAAGCTAATAATTGTCATTTATGTTCAATGATGAATTGGTCAATATTTGACAATTTCGATCTGATATTTGACAGTTACAAATGCAATGATTGTTCAACAAAATCTTAACCAGTCCTAACAAAACACACAAATACTGACTTTGTACCGGAATGTGCATGATATATACAAAAGTTTGATTAAAATTTTAAAGGGCCTGTTAATGACACTTGCGTCAGTGTTTGCAATAGATAGAAAAGAAATGGTTGTTTTCCTTTTATAAAAAGTAAAATTGTCCAGCTTCATTTCTCTTCTTGTCCAATCTAACTGTAACCATCGTACTCTCACCAGCGTAATGTACTGTCACAATCATACTGTCGTACTGTCACCAGCGTATTGTACTGTCACTATCTTACTGTCACCATTGTACTGTACTGTCACAATCGCAATGTCACTATCGTATTATCACCGCCGTAATATCGTGTTTCACCGCTGAAATATGTTAACAAATTATTTACAGAACTTCTCAAGAGGACATAGAAATGAATGTGTATGAAAGTTCAAATCTGTGATTACCCTAAACAAATGTTTTCACAGACATGTTTTGATTTTTAAAATGAATTTGAAAAGTGATATAATAGCAGTTACTTAATGACTGAAACCGACAGTTCGTTTTTCCTCAAGAAAAGAAAGCAGACAAAAATGTCCCGTTTTACTTGTTATAATCTTGTGCATCTGATAATATTGACGAACAGATTAATGTTATTATCTTTGTTTGAAATATGAAGTAATTATTTGTCTGGAAAGAGTAACTTTAGAACTTTAGACAATTAAATTTACGTCATAGAGAAACTGAATGAACAATCAATTTTGTTTCCTATTCTAAAGTAAGAAAAGATAACAAAACCACTCTTAGACTTGAAGTTTTGATATAATTTTTTTCCTTTCACATCTCGAAATTTGTGGATTTAGTACCCTCTTTTGTATGCAATAAAACAGGGTTAGACGCATTATCAGAAAGTTGGTAAACGACGACATTGTCGCCTTAGTAATATTGTTATCTTTGATTTGATTAACACAACTGGTAAAAACTGGCAAAAATGATTTTTTCATGGACATAATCGCAAAACAAGACTTAGGACATGAATTATATAAATATTCAATGGTCTTTACCAAACGGATACTTAAACATTTTTATTTAACAAAATTATGAAGCTTTTAATATAATGCTTCATGTCTAATTAGTTATGTTATATATTGCAGGTAATTTCTGATCCCAGTGTTCTATGTATATCTATTTACTCCTGTTACAGTATACACATATCTTATTCATTTGATTATTTAGTTTGAAACAGATGCATACTTCAGAAAAAAATCCGTCTGTACTTTGAAACCTGTTAATAATTTTGATATGAAACAGTCTTACAAATATTGCATAAAACATTTGAAATATTATAAGTGTCAGTATTTCTACATAAACTAAAATACTCATAAAAATAAGTTAGTTATTGATTGCGTTCGTTTATCATTCAACATGTACCTCCGGTTTCCTGTGTGAAACAGTGATTGCGTATTGAATCTTAATTTTGTATTTAATTATATCATCACTAAGTTAAATAAAATTTGCTTAGCAGGCAAGCAGTCAAAAGTCGGGACTAACAGTTGATAGATTCACATTATTAATCAATATTGTCAGATAGAAAATAAGAATAAGTTCTAATGTATTTAAATTTACTTAATACTTGTAAAACACTTAAATTACAAACGTTTTTGAACAAAACAAAATATAACATATTCTCCTAATCAAATAAAAAACTAATTGTTTTGGTTTATTCTCTTTACTGTAACATGTATTTTTATACAAATGTACACATTTTGATTTAACGATCCTGATAAAATTCGGCACTCCATTAATTTTAAATATATGTCATAAGAATTGTTAATAAACATGTCGATCAAGAAAGAAAACATAATGACATTTATTTGCAATTAGACCTTCTTGAATAGCAATTAAAACATGTCAATATCAAAATTAAATTGCCTTAATGAACAATAAAAATGCATTATGATTCAAACGACACTTGATTTTGCAATTAATATATAACACATACAATTTGTTGTTAAAGTACATAAAAGAATTACAAAAACACACACAACAAACAGAATATAATAATAAAAAGCAAACAAAGCACTGAACCGTTTTTTATATTATTTTCAATGACTCAAACGATCCATTTGTAAGTAAGTTTATACAAGTAAGTTAACATACGAACAGTTTCAAATCGTTATCAAGTTTGTCTGGCTAGGAAATAAATGCGTTGTATAAATTAGGTTAGTCCTTTGCAAGGTGTATTTGAATAAAGTATAGCCATGTCATTGCCACTGTAAAGCAAAAACGTTCTGCGTAGCTGTGTTGATCAATGTTAGTTAATATTATCGTTTGAAAGTGTATATTTCAAAATGTTAATGAACCGAGTAAAGTTATGTTTTGTTTTAATACTATTTTATAAGTGCATTTTTCACATTGATAGGCATTTCATGACTAATTGTTGTCATAAATACAGAAATAACAGATGCGAGTTTTGTCATAATATATCGAATTTCATAAACAAATAGATAAACAGTAAAGGAATACATTTAAACAAGTCTATAATTTCCAAGATTGTTCTGAATATTCATTAAAATAAAATTTAAGTTTGGAAATTACATTTTTTAACTCTTGATATTTTTCTTAAACATTACCATATCACATATAAAACCTTAAATGCATTAAATAAGATAACAATACTTTATTATGTTTAAAGCTTGCGTAATTGTCATTTATCAAATAATCTTTGAATGACGTCTTCAATAAGAGTACTTTTATAATACATATTCTTTATAGCCAATCTCACAATGTTTTACATCTTTTAGATCATTGAAGCGAATAGCCCAATGTACGAAATATGTAATGTCTAAAAATTGAATAACATAATCATGCTTGAATGCAATGCCAGTAGAACGCATATTCATCATGCCTAATAGTAGGAGGAACGACAATATAAAAAACATTATGTTAAATGTAAATATAGAGATCACAAATGAAGGTTTAGCGATAAAGAATAATTGTGTCACTAATAGGACTAGAAGAAAACTATAAAGATCCTGTAACTCATCTTTTATGGTTTTATAATTCTTATAAATATAATGCTCAAATGAATATTTATCAATATTGTAAGTTCCAAAAAGCATTATTTGTAAAGATATGATCAAATTTACATTTTATGTTAATAACGGGAGGTAATTAGAATTTTTTTTACTATAAAGTCTAAGTCAAATTTTTCAATAAGAAATAGATGCATATATTTTAATGAATACAGATGTCGAAAAATATTTACAGTACATATTTTACATATTCTTCGATGTTTGAAAATTTTTTAGAAGCATAATTAAATGCATATATAAAATTTCCCTTAATTGGGTAACAGCCTTCATTACAACATACAGGATCTTAAACGCTTGGAAATTAAGATGCAAAATAAATATGTCCTTTTTGCAAAAATAAATAAATGTATACACCAGTAAAGTGCATTTTATTTGTGAATAATGTGACAACACGAAATTCATCGGCTGTCAAAAATATAATGTATGACAATTTTTTTCCCGCCAGACATTATAAGAAAAAAGAATAGTTTGCTTGTGACACCATTGCTGGTTAAAATTATCAAATACAAGAAGGATATGTTTCCGGAACATTATCAATTTTGTTTAAAATCAGTCATTGTCAGGAATGTACCATTATGAGATTATTAAATAGAAAAGCAAGCAAGAAACATATCTATATCAGACATTATTTTCTCTCCTGTCATTCCCTGTGCCTGTGAAAAGAAACAAAACCCATTTTATGTCAAATATTTTAAGAATATATTGTCAATTTAATTCAATATTCATTTCAAACAGATGATTGTTACATCTATATATAATGTTGACAGGTGTTGTCTATTTACAACTTATTTCTATATTGGCTACATTGCACACATAGTATTGACCTTTTTCTCATAGCGTAGTTAGAGGAACATATTATTTTGTTTTAGTGTCAGGTAAAATGTATTTTATGTAGCGGACTTAAACTTGTTTGAAATACACCTTCCATCCCCCCTTCAAACAAACAACAAAAAACCCACTAAGTTCCTTTACGTTTTATTCTATTTACAGAAATAAACATAAAATGACAATGGCAATATTTAGCTAAAACAATCATAATGTTACGCTAGTTATTTACTTAGATCAGTATATACAAGGCAAAGAAAAAGTATAATTATGTCTTACTTAATTTTGTTTGTATATATTACACCTATTCATTTTATTTAAGGTGACCTCTTATAGTTCACAAACATGTGGGTCATTGACAACTTACCTGAGCTAGATACTTGATGATTTGGAGTTGGAAAGTAAGACATTATTATTATATTGTTTTAAAATATAAAAATCTTGTTAATACTATAGTGGCTTACTGTTTTGATACAAATATCCTGGAAATTGGTCTTAAAGTTTGATTTGAGGATTTTTAGGTCAAGTTCGAATATTGGTCACCTTGGATCAAAAACAAGGTCACACCGCACAGATATGAAAAGAAAACATGTTAACACTCTACTGGTCACATTTTTGACTCAATTTTCATCAAACTTGGTCAGGACACTGCCTAGTTAATAGCTCGGATGAGTTTGATAGATCAGGTGATCGATCTAGGGTCATGTTGGCCCTCTTGATTTTTGGTGCCTTACCATTATGAGTTGTGTCGGGGTTGTGTTCTTGTTGATATTTGTTTTCGTGTTTCACATTTGTTTTTTTTTACATGTAAATAGGGTAATCGCACAATTATGAAAACGTTACCTATCATTTTAGACAGGTGATGCATTATGGCAACTCTTTTTTACATACATCCTTATATTACAAAAGGTTATTATATTCCTGTCAATTTACATGTCAAAACAACCCGAGGTTTGAGTATTATAGTAAGAAATGAATTTCATTTGAGATTAATGCTAGAAACATATAAATTATGTAATGACTTACAATATGTAATTACTTACAAATCTGCATATTACAATTATCATTTCATGTACATCTTCAAAATTACAAATGTCAATTTCATGACATGTATCTTATCATACAGCCAAGCGAAACATTTGTCAAAGAAAATTTGCTAAATCTTGACTTTAAACCGCCTTGTTCAATATTGACCTTTTCGAGAATTTTTATTTTTACTTTTTTTGTACTGTTTCGCTTTTGAATTAGAAATATTGTTCTATTGTTCACATCGGTGAGAGACGTCAAAAACTGAAATACGGAAGGGATACTGGAGTATATTGTGGTATCATAAAAAGATTATGACAGTTCAATGAATAATGCAATTATTACAGATTTTGACTTTACTCAATGGAAGTTCATACATTTCTGATTTGTACAGTATTAATGTATTTATTATTTTGTTCAAATCTTTGTAAGAGTTCAAAGCAGCAGTTTATGTTGTTTTTCAGTTCCTTTATGTTTTTGTTGTCAATATATTTATGTCATAAAAGCATATTTGTTCATCAAACGGATAAAGCAAGAATGAGGTTGCCTTCTCACTGGACTAAAAATCTAATGTCAATTGAAATTTCCCACTTATGTAAAGATCTGCGAGTTTTTATAGGTTCCTTCGAAAGTCAGTTTTAGCGATAAATTATGTTTGAACAAAGAAAACGTAATCATTTCTAGAGTTGTTACATTTTTACTTTTCTTACAATTCTACTACATGTACATTTTTAGTCAAAGATGATTTTCTTAAAATTTCATCGGCATACAGTTTAAGGCATTGTCATCATGAAATGAAGCTTATTCATTTGCAACAACAGGATTATTGACGTAGTATTTCAAATCATTATTGGTGTTATATTCTTTTTCATATGTTAACTAACTTTATATCACACGGCACCTAAGTAAGTGATCTGACAACTTTATGACTTCAAGCGATATTAAACAACAACGCTATAAATACCATACAAAAAATTACAGATCATGTGATCAAAGCATTTATTTACAATGCTGCATTTGCTATGTTTTTTTTAAAAAGTAAAATCAATTTCAGTAAGGTATGATAATGGATAAATTGAGAGAAATAAGTTAAATTGAATAAGAAGATAGTTCTGTCGAAAGAGATAAAATATAATCAGTTTGTCTTATATTGCAATCAGGTGTTATCTAGTTCAATGACTTTTGTTATCTTAGAAACAAGCTCCTAAGGTCGTTTAGGTCGTAAAAACATGTGACGAGCTGTTTGGCAAGATACAAAACAAATAATGATTCCGTTCTAAAATGTCGCAAATGTTTTCTGCTGAACTTTACACGATGTCAGAATTTGGTGCCTACAAACATACATAGACAAAAAAAGTTGATATTAGATCCCCTAAGAATTATTATTTTATTGAAATTTCTTAGGCTGTGTGACCTACAATTCTCAATCCATGACATTTGTAAAATAATAAAATAACAATAACGAAATGGGTGCTTTGATTGACAGACAGGAATTTAAAAATTTAAGGATACTTAGACATAAAAATGCAAAACACAACAAAACCAAACACGCAGTGTTAAAGCGTATTTGATCTAAAATCAGTATTAAAGAAAGTGTTGTATATGTACTGTACTGAATTATGTCAGCCACACGTGGAAATAATTTTTTTAACTGTAACAAATTAAATTAGAAACCTTTTTTGTTTTCAGAGAAAGCAGCTTACAAACAACATTTTAAAGTACACGTCGGGGTTGTTCATTATTTTATATCTGAAGGTACAAATGCACCGAGTCTGGTTTTGGTGACGACACATTTTTACATGTGCAAATGCTTTTAAAAGGTATAATGCTAAATATAAGGATTTTGTTAAACATTTTATGAAAGGTAAAATGTTGTTTCTTTTGTAAAATTTTGGTCGATTCGTGACAGAGCAGTAACATAGGTTGTCTCTGC
This sequence comes from Ruditapes philippinarum, assembly GCF_026571515.1. Lineage (NCBI taxonomy): Eukaryota > Metazoa > Mollusca > Bivalvia > Venerida > Veneridae > Ruditapes > Ruditapes philippinarum. The sequence continues at coordinate 177,264 of NW_026863766.1, read as the reverse complement.
TTTTAACACGCATGTAAATTGTCAGTAATCAGAATAAAATGTTTATTATAAACGAATATTATGTTGCCGTTTCAAGAAGGGTTGTAACTGTTAAACAAAGAATGTGTGCATGCAACATTCTCTATTAAAGAAATATACCAATATATTTCTTCAATACGGGCATTATGAAAGTATTTATTTCAAAATTTTGATATTTTACTTTTAAAATACGGACCGCAGATTTATAGACACTTTAACTTACAATTTCACAATTTTAAAATCTTAAATATTTTTATTTTTTAGATTTTAATGTTGAAGAACATGTATTTGAATGTTCCTTGTAGACTTTTTTAAACAACATACGTGACTTTGAAATACATAGTTAAATGATATTTTGTTGAATTAATTAAATATTACAAGGATTAAAACATATCGCTTCCAATCTAATATTTCATTGCTTTCCTAAAACAGAAAAAAAAGAAATCCATAAAGAAAGCCAAAACAATAAATTTGAACATGTTGCAGGTACGCACGGCTGGGTAAAGCCTGTTATCGGAACATACTGAAAAATACAGCTACCGTAAAAGAGCCCTGATATCTGATGAAATAGAATTAAGTTGTGCAGCTAAGCAACTTAAATTGTGATTCTGTCTTTTTAAAGTGTATAAAGCTATATATCTGATGCAAAAAAATGATGCTTGCATTTTAAAAACGAATATTTCCAAAATGTTGTATAAAAATAAAAGTGGCAATAAATTGCCTTAAAGCGAGTGGCGCATGCGCAAAGTCATTGTTAAACGCATAAAACCATGCTTCAAAAAGGAAATAATATTCTGTTCCGGCACATTTTATTCTGTTTACGCACATAATTCATGTGTATTTGATAACAGAGACATTCTTTGTTGCAACTTTTTCGGGAATCAACCATATAATAATGGAACCAATATAATTTTACTGTTGATAAATTTTATACAAATATTTCATAAGATATAGATTTATAACCTTTAAACAGTCAATGTCTTTTTTTAATTGCTATAGAAAATGATTAAATCGAAATCAAATTATAAGATTTTACATGATGCCGTTCAATAGCAGACATAATTATAAACATTTTAACTAACAATTTAAGAAATGCCGGCGTATGCTATACGCCCCATTTCCATCCTTTTTTCTTTGCTCTTTTACTCTCTCATATTTTGTGCAAAACATTACAAAGCGCATTGTCAGTGTGGCTTGGTGGCGTTGGCGCTTCCTTTGTGTTTCGTTTTTACAAAACAGAAACAAAAAGGGTCATTACCCTTCCTTTCGAGTCACCTGTCCCTGAAAAAAGTAGTTAATACTCTTTTATATCATTCTAAAGACCAGATAACTCAAAATCAAACATACTGATCAATACCTTTCTTTAATCTTATTTTGTATTTATTTTTAGCCATAATTATAAAAGTTTTATATATGTCAATTTGTTAGAAGTTTTTCCATATGTATCTGGAACAGCTGTTCCGAAAAAAAACAGTGTTGTTTTTTTAATGTGTTAATATAAAAGCACATTTCCTTCATAAAATGGAAAATGAGAATTTATTCTCAAGAGGCTAAAATCTCATCAAATTCATTTTTATCAGCAAGAAACTCTTCTGATATTCGAGCAATGCTTAGAATGATGGTTTTACACTGTTACAAAAAACGTTGGAACTTTTTGCACTCGGAAGCTGAAGTTGTAATGTTATTTTAGAAAACATTTTGTTATTTTTCAAGAACAAATAAATCTAAAGAATTTATAATAGTAATAAAATGATTCAATGTTTGAGTCATGACGGACAAAAAGTCTTTCTGTACCGCTTTGATCATTCTTACATCATTGACATAGCAATATTTTAAAGAATATTGATATGGTTCTTTTTTCTATTTATTCTTCAATTTATCATTTATGTCCAAAGCATTTCGGATGTATTAAACTTAGCCACTATCACAACATCCGATACATTTAAAAAAGAAGATTAAAATGATAACGTTCGGATGTCTTTTCTGAAGTGTTTACGACGTTGAGTGATCTGTAAATAACCTGTACACGTGTTTGTGAACTGTCGTAGTTTTGACTGAAAGCCCCACGTAATACGTTCATGTTAGTAAAATACCACCGGCTTTGTGTATTGAGCGAATTAATCTTCAAGTTAACAGTCATTATATAATACTTGTTTTCTTTTCTTTTTTTTGTATTGTCGTGTAAAACTTTAAACTTTTGGCAAAGGAGTAAATATTGTAAAAAATCGGGATAATCTATACGGTTGTCAAATGTCAATAGGGCATTGGGTTTAAAATGTGAGCAATGTAGAAACAATCACTTACATAACCAACGTCGTAGAAGTTTGAGGTGGAATAAAGCGGTATTCTGCAACTATGTCATGAATATACTGATGTATGAACAACCTAAAGAAACACAAACATTCCTAGTTTAAAGCTATGACAAGTCGTTTATGTACAAACTAAAAATGATTCGGTTCTAAAATGTTTCTGGCAATTTTTGAATTGAGTGCTGAAATAAAAAAAATATTCTCTGAAGATATGAATGTAAAGTAATGATGTCTGGTTTATGAAATAAATGTATTGTTATGCTTATATCCGAAACTTTATAAATAATAGGTTGGCATATCTATAATGTCGACAACGAAGGAAATGTTGCGTTGTTTGGAAATAGTTATACAAAAAATGTGTTTGCTTCTCATATTATTTAGTATACATTATGTATAGATTATGCTCTTCTTTTTAAATAACCAAATTAAATGCATATCTGCGTATTATATATTTACTAATTTGTGTATTAATTTATTGGCATTTTTGGTAGCAAATAAAGACTAACTGATGTAAACATGTGATGTAAACATGTACTGGTACTGCTTATTAAACTCAAATATATATCATCTGTAGTTATACATTTAACATATTAAAAAACTTCTATCATTAAATGCAAATAATAATAAGTCAAAGTGTGTTACTGTAACAACAAAACAATCTTCGATATTTTAGTGTAGTTAATGTACTTATTTTATTATGTGTGTCTGTCAAATGTATCAGAAAGACATTAGAATTCAACTGTATCAAATGAAATTCAAAATCATTAATTTGTCTGGGAAAGCAGTTCAATAGGTATCAGACAGTATCTAAAAGTGCATTTGTATTTTGATAACCATATTTGTGTAAAAGAAGTCAAAATAGGTGTTTCGATGTCATAGTTAAACATCTACAAGTAGCATTTGCTTTTGGAGTGAACTAAACCTTTTTAATGCCCCCACAATGTGGAAGCATATAGCGTTACACTTGTCCGTCCGTCCGTCAGTCAGTCTGTCCGTCCGTCCGTACGTCCCGAAATCTTGTGAACGCAACTCCTCTTAAACCAGATGGCAGATTTTGCTTAAACTTACAGGGATGAACAACCTTAATGTGTAGATGGTAGTAAAGGAAGGAATTTTCGCTGCGACCAAATTTAACATAATTATGGCCCTTTGTTGATTTTTTCACTATATACTATTCAGACATTTTGTGAACGCAAATCCTCTTTAACCGGATGGCAGATTTTGCTTAAACTTACAGGGATGAACGACCTTAATGTGTAGATGGTAGTAAAGGAAGGAATTTTTGCTGCGACCAAATTTAACAGAATTATGGCCCTTTGTTGATATTTTCACTATATACTATGTAGAAATTTTGTGAACGCAACTCCTCTTAAACCGGATGGCAGATTTTGCTTACACTTCCAGGGATGAACAACCTTAATGTGTAGATGGTAGTAAAGGAAGGAATTTTCGCTGCAACCAAATTTAACAGAATTATGGCCCTTTGTTGATTTTTTAGTTTTCAACTTGTGGCACATTTAGTCCAAAAAATATTTGATCTAGACTCATAAGATTGACAGAACAGTGGCGTGTGGGGGCATCGGTGTCCTTTGGACACATTTCTAGTTTATAAACAAAGGTTATTCTGTTTAAGCCGAATCGAATCGACACTGAATGTTTTTAATATCTTTACAAAGCATTTTCATTTGACTTCTTTTTTTAAGCTAATCACAATTATGTTAACGTATTGACAAATAAAACACCTATAAATTTCAGTACTCATTCATTAAACCAAACAATGAACGTCAGTTATGTTACTTTACAGGATATCAAAACATTCAACCTAATAATACATTTCTTTTAAACGGTACATTAACTTGAAGCGTTCACAAAGACTGCTTAAGAACCCGCCAGGGTGTTTAAATCCAAGAAGCATCTAAAAAAAGAATCATCATTATGCTTATGTAAGGTTCGACCACCCTAATGGGCACTATAAGGAACTAGAACATTGACAACATAGTTCAATTACATGCCTTTAAATTTAATGACACTTATATGGACAATCTAAACAAAATTTACCGTACAATTTATGAGTTATGAGCACTGTCTTCGACTAAAGCTTACACTTTTCTAAACTAAAGCTTAGATATAAAAAGCCTTTTCAGCAATAAGGGAAGTTTAATAATATTAGATATCATTCTTACGGAAGAACGATTTCCTATTGATAATTGTTAAGAAGCAAATAATTATCTTTGGCTAATTAACAAGTGAAGCAAACTAATTCGTTTTCCTCAAAATGTTTGAAATATGTAGAAAAATGTTACCCTATCGCATCCACTTAAAAGTTGTTTTATTAATTTTCCTGCCTGGAGAGCCTATTTCAAAATATTTCCTAAATTTATCAAGTTGAGGGGCTGTTTCTAAAGTTTGCCAACATTTTTCAGTAGTAAAATGATTGATCTTGTAACATATTAAATATTCTTACCTTCTTGCTTTAATTTCTTTTAATTTTGAAAATATAAGGTATCAAAATGTTTTGATGAATTGAGCATTATTTAACTATTGATTACTACATATTAAGATTATGTAAATAATACAGATACGATTTATGTTCTTTCACATAATACATAATATTGAAAGAAAAGAAAAAAGAAAAAAGTTGAACATACCGGATCTTGAACCCACGACCCTTAGTTTCAATGCAGTTGAAGTGTTGTAGCCTATTTAAATACTCTTCAATGTAGAAGTGTTGTATAAAGGTAATTATACCATAACAGACGACAGACAATATGGCCACCGACTGTTTTTTTAAAAAATTCTACATGACTGGAATTAATACCTGATTATCATGAAATATGCATGTTTGAAATCTAATATCTTTTTTGTTTGTTTTGTATTTCAGTAACAAGTCGAACCAGTCATATTTTGTAATATTTACAACTATATGTGTAAAATACAGTTTGAATCTCTAAATCAAATGTCATGACTTCTTAATTAACCGTATTATTTTCAACATTGGTAACCATAGAAATAGATCAAACAGAGTACAAAGTTATTACTTTCTATTCTATGTTCCATCAACTTAAATGTAAAAATAAGATGGAAGTTAGTTACACATCAAACAAATTAAAAATTTATTCTTACAAATCCTTAACATGAAAGAGAAAAAACTGGAGAAATACAACACGTCAACAAAAATACTAGTAGTAAATATTCTTTAAGATCAAGTATTATAATCATTAATTAAAGAAAAAAGTTAAACAACTTTATACACACAAGTTTTGTACTTGGCAAAAATAGTTTTGTTCTGGGTTTGATTTGATATGTTATGTTGCTTTCGTTTTTTCTGTAATGATTCTCTGATAAAGATATATTTGGAATATCCAGTGTGCCTGCCAATATAGTAAGACTGTGTTTTGTATTGATCTAAACATTTAAAAGCGAGCATTTTAAAAGGGATTAGACTTGAGCGTAAAATAAAATGTATGTATTGACTCGTATCTAAGCTTCAAAGGTTTGCAATGCTATATATTTAGTTTTTGTGATAATTTTCGTAATTTTCGACACAACCCGAACATTTGTTTTTTGTTTTCTTTGCCTTAAAAACAAAATAAATAAAATATCACGTCTCATATATATGTGTGTGTGTGTTTTAATGAAATGTAACACATACTGTTCACACGAGTAGATTATATATGTTATATAATTATGTAAATAGTGAATCAGTCTAAGGGATAAAAAAACTAATTCAATGCGGAGCTCGATGTGCTTAAAAAGATGAATTATTGACATAATTATATATTATATATTCTCGCATTAAAAGCAGATTCTAACACTCCACGTGATTTTGTCACTATAGACAAAGAAGGAAAAAAACGGTGTTAAACTGCCAATAAACACTGGTTAGGGACTACTTGTATATGCGGCTGTTATGTTTTCACCCTCGATTATATGGTTTACAAGGCCTTTGAAAGCAACAATAAAAAGCATTTTTATTTATATTTTCAGTTCTTATAATGTTTTCTTTTCATACAATACCGAAATAATATCTCACAAACACTAATGCCACATATTTTATTTATATCAGTTAATAAATATTTTAACAAAACGGCGCCAATCCGTAAGCAGCGTAATGACGTCATCCTAAGTAAACAACTCAGTCATAAACAAGCTGACGTTATTTCATACATACAAGAATGATAAATGGGGCACTGATGTAAGCACAATACGACGTAAGTTTTTATTGTTGAAAACTTGATCTTATTTACTTTGTTTAATAATTTCTATATCTTCGCAACAGTAGGGTGCGAAAATCGAACAGCGTTATACGAAAATCGGCACCGTAAGTTATTTCCGCTTGAAAAAATAACATTAGTGATTTTCCTTATTTTATCGTGCTAGAATCGAAATAACATCGGCCTGAGAGGTGTATATCGGCTATTTAACACCGGTTTTGTCGTTTTGATATAACGCTGTTCGATTTTCGCACCCTACTGTTGCGAAGATATAGAAATTATTAAACAAAAGAAATAATAAGAAAAAAACAACGTTATTTTATCAAGTTTTCAACAATAAAAACTTACGTCGTATTGTGTTTACGTCAGTGCCCCATTTATCATTCCTGTATGTATGAAATAACGTCAGCTTGTTTATGAATGAGTTGTTTACTTAGGATGACGCCATTACGCTGCTTATGGATTGGCGCCGTTTTGTCAAAATATTTATTAACTGATATGGATCTAATATGTGGCGTTAGTGTATGTGAGATATTATTTCGGTATTGTATGAACAGAAAACATTATACGAACTGAAAATATAAATAAAAATGCTTTTTATTGTTGCTTTAAAATGCTTTGTAAACTATACAATCGAGGGTGAAAACATATAACAGCGCATATACAAGTAGTTCTTAACCGATGTTTATTGGCAGTTTAACACCAGTTTTTTTCCTTCTTTGTCTATAGTGACAACATCACGTGGAGTGTTAGAATTATTATTATATTTGTTTCTAAAATTAAATAACAACCTTTAAATTTGTTTCCCGTACTATCATTAAATGGTCTGCTTTTGATTATGATGTTTATTACCATCAGCCGTTTACATGAGTATCATTTCTTATAATAATGCCAGTCAATTATCTTGACTTATTAATTCCTTTTTGGTATATTTCTGGAATAGATATTTCTAATGATCACTTAATGTATTCGTTTTTATGGATAATATCATCGGCCTTTGAACATTAATGGAGTTAATACATTTCTTATAAATGTATTTTCGGTCCTTTCCTAAAATATATATGTATTCTAATTAGCATTTAAGCTTCGTTTCATGGAACATTTACCCGGCCTTGCCTTTGAACAGTAATGAAGCTTATTACATCCCGTGTTGTTTTCATCAGTCTTGTTATAATAATTTTAATCATTCATTAACTAGACACAATTTTCTTGTAATGCTTTGACAAATAATAAATTTCCATGTTAATCAAAAGCTTTAAATTTGTACATATTTTACTTAGTTAGTAATTGCATTCCGTACGTTAACCCTTTCCCCCATGAGCATATTGTGAAAAATGGCCGTTTTCACTGAAAAGCCTCCTGTTACAAGTTCAAACTGCTATGAAACTATGAAAAATGCTTCCATTCTAATCAAACTTGGCACAAATGTTGACTCGACCATTGCCTTTGTAACGACATGCTCAGTCTTAAATTTTCTGTTACCATGGCAACGAGGGGACATCTCAAAATTGCCAAAAATCACTATTTTGCCTCGATTTTTTCCATCAAAATTTATTTCAAAGTGCTGCAACTTCTCAAGGGATTGAGATAGAGTCAAAGGCTTTTCAGCGTTGGTTAAACGTTACATTATGATCGACCTGGGGTCATTTTTAGCCTCTCACAAGTCCAAAATTTTCTTGGCGATGAGGGGGACTCCGCCCCCCTTCAAACCCCCCCTAACAGAATGGGGCACATCCCCCTTCTGGCAACCCCCTGATGTATCTTTTGGATGGGGGTCGGCGCCGAAAAAGTGCTCAATTTTTTTTTTGAGCAACATTTCTCTAACGAAAACTTAGGTTTGGGGCCCAAATAGGACATTTTTTCACTATTTGAGGCCTAAAAAAAGGGGGGGGGGTCAAAAGTGCGTTGTTTCGCGTATATATGTGGTAAAGGGTTAACAAAAAATGATGAAAAACTTTGGAATCACCTAAAAACTAGTTTTTCCATGTTAACATGTGGTCTTTCACCTAATTTTGGAGAAAAATTGTTGTTTTGTAACATTTATAATTTTTTTAGTTAACCCTTTCCCCCATGAGCATATTGTAAAAAATGGCCGTTTTCACTGAAAAGCCTCCTGTTACAAGTTCAAACTGCTTTGAAACTATGAAAAATGCTTCAATACTAATCAAACTTGGCACAAATGTTGACTCGACCATTGCCTTTGTAACGACATGCTTAGTCTTAAATTTCCTGTTACCATGGCAACGAGGTGACATCTCAAAATTGCCAAAAATCACTATTTTGCCTCGATTTTTTCCATCAAAATTTATTTCAAAGTGCTGCAACTTCTCAAGGGATTGAGATAGAGTCAAAGGCTTTTCAGCGTTGGTTAAACGTTACATTATGATCGACCTGGGGTCATTTTTAGCCTCTCACAAGTCCAAAATTTTCTTGGCGATGAGGGGGACTCCGCCCCCCTTCAACCCCCCTAACAGATGGGGGGCACATCCCCCTTCTGGCAACCCCCTGATGTATCTTTTGGATGGGGGTCGGCGCCGAAAAAGTGCTCAATTTTTTTAGCAACATTTCTCTAACGAAAACTTAGGTTTGGGGCCCAAATAGGACATTTTTTCACTATTTGAGGCCTAAAAAAGGGGGGGGGGGGTCAAAAGTGCGTTGTTTCGCGTATATATGTGGTAAAGGGTTAATGTCCAACATATTTTCACTGCGGTATACCGTACCCCGGATATTGCTCGATATTATGAGGACTTTCATCCCATTTCGCGACTTTGAACGGGGAACGAAGGTAAGTTCAGCGACGATATTTTCCAAACTAATGGCTATTTCATTTATCTCAACGGGTTTTATATATCTAGGTATTTTTGTAGCTCTAACAGACGTAAAAGTATTACAGATATTTGTAAAATTGATTAAACTTCCCCTAAACGATCCGCTGCTCACTAGAAAATACTGACCGCGATACTGTAGAATCGTTAGAAATTATTATATTACCAATATAAAAAAAATTGAATCGAGCAATTTTTATGCCCCCACAATGTGGGAGCATATAGCGTTGCACTTGTCCGTCCGTCCGTCAGTCCGTCCGTACGTCCCGAAATCTTGTGAACGCAACTCCTCTTAAACCGGATGGCAGATTTTGCTTAAACTTACAGGGATGAAAAACCTTAATGTGTAGATGGTAGTAAAGGAAGGAATTTTTGCTGCGACCAAATTTAACAGAATTATGGCCCTTTGTTGATTTTTTCACTAGATACTATGTAGAAATTTTGTGAACACAACTCCTCTTAAACCGGATGGCAGATTTTGCTTAAACTTACAGGGATGAACAACCTTAATGTGTACATGGTTGTAAAGGAAGGAATTTTCGCTGCAACCAAATTTTACAGAATTATGGCCCTTTGTTGATTTTTTCATTATATACTATGTAGAAATTTTGTGAACGCAACTCCTCTTAAACCGGATGGCAGATTTTGCTTAAACTTCCAGGGATGAACAACCTTAATATGTAGATGGCAGAAAAGGAAGGAATTTTTGCTGCAACCAAATTTAACAGAATTATGGCCCTTTTTTGTTTTTTTTATTATATACTATGTAGAAATTTTGTGAACGCAACTCCTCTTAAACCGGATGGCAGATTTTGCTTAAACTTCCAGGGATGAACAACCTTAATGTGTAGATGGTAGTAAAGGAAGAAATTTTTGCTGCGACCAAATTTTACAGAATTATGGCCCTTTGTTGATTTTTAGTTTTCAACTTGTGGCACATGTAGTCCAAAAAATATTTGACCTAGAGTCATAAGATTGACAGAACAGTGGCGTGTGGGGGCATCCGTGTCCTATGGACACACTTCTAGTTTTATTCACAATCCAAGAATGCCTTGTCCAAATTTCAGGCAAAAAGTGTGAAAGTACAGAACGATACAGGCCAAAAAAAGATACAAGAAAGTGTACCGAGTATTGATTTTAAGTGTACAGAGTATTGCAAAATAGCCCAACTTTAGTGTACAGACTATTGCAAAACAGAATGAGCACATTAGTATGGAAAATCAATATTTTTGTCTAATTTTCACGTCTGTTTATCGATTCTTTTTCATTTTTCTGAAAATGTACTGTTTATATGATATTTATTCAAATATTTCAGATTTAACAATGCATTTTCATTGTTATTACTGTTCTTTTCCTACGGGCAAATACAGAGATTTAATTTCCCATTTGATTGAAAATCACACTATAGATGAAATTAAGTGTGTGCAGGGTCGGAAGCAGGGTAGAACCATCAAAATTGACGATAAAAAACTTTAAATACATGTCTCAAGAAACTTTGATCAAGGAGACCCATCTTTGAAAAGGACAAGAATAAAAAAATATTTAGATGACATTAATCATAGGTTTTTACAGGCAAGTTGGCCTTAAGAAACATATCGACGCACTTAATAAAATATTAGCCCGAGGGCTTATGCCGTCCAAGCATGCCGGTATCGTCTTAACCTTTTACTGCATGAGCATAATGCTAAAAATGGCTGTTTTCATTGAAATATAATTAAGCCTCTTGTTACAAGTTCAAACTGCTATGAAACTATAAAAAATGCTTCAATACTGATCAAATTGGGACCATAGCCTGTGGAATAGCATGCTCAATTTTAAATTTCCAGCTACAATGGCAACGGGGGCGTCTCAAAATTGTCAAAAATCTCTATTTTGCGTTGTTTTTCCCATCAAAACTGATTTCAAGGTGAACCAACTTCTCAATTGATTGAGATAAAATCTAAGGTTTTCGGCGTTGATTACACGGTACCTTTAAATCGACCTGAGGCCATTTAGCCCCACACAAGTCCCAAGTCTTCTCGGCGATTAGAGGGGCTACTGCCCCACTTCAAACCCCAAAACAGAAGGGGGCACATCCCCCTGTGCAACCTCTTGATGTACCTTTTTAATGGGGATGGTGCCGAAAAAGTGACCACTCTTTTGAACAACATTTCGCAAACGAAAAAACTGTGTTTGGGGCCTAAATAGCGCATGTTTTACACTATTTGAGGCCTCAAAAGGGGTTCGAGTGTAAAGCCTTCAAAACACGCCTTTATGAGATAAAAGGTTACAAGGAACATAACCTTTTTATTGCATCTGCTGCCCTTTATCATAATCTTATCAAAATCCATTATTCGGTTTTTCGAGCTGTACCCGCTCGGCAGTCGTACGGTAACTCATTGCTAATGGCGTAACAAAATGTCACGTGCAGACGGTCTGCCGTTGCTAGAGTACAGGTGCAAAATGCCCGAAAGTAACCATTATATGGATTTTTGGCATAGTATGAAGTCGGTTGATATTAGATATTGGCACACTTTCTCAATACCGTCTAATATTGACAATCTTCAGGCAGTATTAATGCGCTTTGGATGCATTTATTTACTATTTAAATAAGATATGCAATAATTATTAACAAATTCTGGAAAGGTTGATCCTTCGATACCAACGAGAAAATTTTAAACACAGAAAAGTGCTGAGTTCGTTCGACTGAGATTTTTCACGAGCAGGAATGAAAATCTGGATTATTGGCAGATGTTTCCAGTAAAGTACCTCCGAATTCTGCATATTCTGCACATATAGTGTAAATAAGTATATCAGTAAGAAATATTTAAAATTAAATGTGGTAAATACTTTGTATTGACTACTTGCATTTACTCTTTATTGATATACACTAAAAAGCAATACTCGTGACACCGGCGGGCAACTCCAACGCAATACTCGGTACACTGACGTGTGTATTTATTCTCAAAATGCACTGTCATCTGAGGTTCTATTGTTGATTGAACATTTACAACATAAACATTATCATCATTATCACATTTCACTCGATTCAAGTTTTTCTTTTAAGGAAGTATATGCACAAAAACATCAAATTTGACTGATCCGAGCTCATTTATCACGTGAGCAAAGAGACGAATTTTACCTCCTAATTACATTTCAAAGCTATTTCTCAACATTTTTGGGGTTTCAGTAACTAGAGAAATAATCGAAGTATTTGTTTTTCTACAAAATTTAAATCAAACCAATTCAAAATGACTAAATATCGTCACTAAACATACCTTCTTTCCTCGTTCAAAGTCGCAAAATGGGATGAAAGTCCTCATAATATAGAGCAATATCCGGGGTACGGTATACCGCAGTGATTTTATAATACCATAATTCACAATATATATTTTCAACAGAAGTTTTTCTTCTAAAGGAAAAGTGATAATGATGAAATTATTTTAAATCATCGCAGATTGGGAGATATTTAAGTATGTACTACAGAGCAAAGATTCCATAAATGTTGAAATTAAAAAATTACAATTTAATCAAAGATTGTTATTTTTCTTAAGTTATATAACTAAATAAAATTTTTTTTATCAAACTTAACCAAATGTCCATGAATTTAAGAAGTGAAGACATGTTTCACCTATGCTTGCATTCAAATTATGAACACTTTGTTAATGTTAATACTATGAATGGAAGTTACATTTCCTACGAACTGATCGTCAAAGATATTTTTTTAAAACCGGCTGAATTGTTTTATACATTTCCTAAAAATGTGATATATTTGTCTTCAAGAACGCAAAACATTTTACTTTGCGGGCAAAAGATATCATAAAATATTTGTGTGATTCCAAATCAGCACATTCTGCCAGCGTTTTGGATCATGAACAGCGTACATAGAAATATACACTTCCAAACATTTGCAAAATGTATATTACATTTATATAAATTGTTATTATACTTTACAAATATCTTAAGACATTGTTGTTTGTTACATTGCTATTTCGGTACGATTATTAAGTTACTTTAAAGGTTATCTGTGCTGACTGCAAATTCTTAGTTTTCGATGGCAAGTTGTTATCTTCGTTCACAAGAATGTAGTTTTTAGTATATAAAAGGTAACAATGTACTCAATTCACATCATTGTAACTGCATTAAATGTTTACCCATCATAAGTAGAAAATGACCCGAAATAAGAACAAACACCAAGAGTTATAAAAGAAATAGTATAGTGAATATATATAGAGTCATAACGTGTTTGATACATATACAGTAGTCGGTTATGATAAATTGTTTTATCATAAAAACATAACATGTATATTTTGACACTTATTCTTCCATTCGTTTACAAGTAGAAATAACATAATCTTAATTTCAGGTTTCATGTTTTACATCCAGTTGCAGAACATGGCACGATTTTATAACCTATCGCGGAAAACAACTTATCTGATTACAGGAAAATATACACCACTGTTTGAATGATTTCATTTGAGCTATTCAAAAGCAATAAGCTATATTACTTTTTATCACAAGCAATTGATGTCTAGAAAATCGATGTCTATAATCTGCTATAACAAGATTTAGACATGTTTTAACCACGGGTCGTAATGGACTCAATTACATTTCCAAAGGCATTTATATTGTGTTGATGATGCCTGCGAAATTATCTATTTTCGAAAGAGTCTGCGGTTGGCTTTCTTATATATTGGTATATACAGAATAGAATCAACACGCTAAATATAAAATCTTTGTTACCACAAGCATTGAAATGTTGAACTATGCATAATTGATTTGTTGTAAAATTATTGATCAAAATGTACATTTTTTGTTGTTACGCTCGGATAAATATGGGTTCTAGCGTATTATTCGTATAAAACTTACATATACATTTTAAACAAGTGATGCGATATTTCTAATGCTAGTAGTATTAGTCTCTGATATGTCATTTATCCATCAGTACAAAACCTCTCGTTTTTGTAGATATTTTGCCCAAAATTAAAATTATTTTTCACTCTGAATGTCAAGCTTTATTTTATGCTTAATATGAAAGTACTGTTATTATTCTGTGACAATAAAAACTGATTATCACCAACATTATGTTATACAGTTTGAGTGATACATATTCGAACATATTGATGACATGCTTTTTATATGAAGATTACGTATTGTTGTTAATGTACAGAAATGGTAAAGTTTTGCTTTTTTTACATACTACTTGATCATTTCTTCCCTCAGGTAATAAACACTCACAGCACAATCATGACTATAATTTTGAATATTTTTTGTTTGCGCACCATTTGCAACGTCTCTACATGCCTCTGTTTCACATGCCTTTCTTTCCCGTGATTCTATAAAAAGCTTGATTGTTTTAATAATTAAGCATCAAATAAAAAAGGATATTGGTTAGAGTGCTGTGAATATGCTATATGTCTCACGACATTGTAAACAAGATATATATGCATTTTCTTTCGCACTGGGCACTATGTCCTCTATAAAAAAGGTAAACATTTTGTCTCTTCTCAGTTTTGTAGCAATCCCAAAACAAACAAATATCCTCTATATAATCTTATTACTTTATTAAACAAAATGAATTCAGTGTGATATGTGTTTTGATTCAATTCCACGGCATCTATCAAATAAGGAAACCTCTCTGACTGTTTGATATTTCAATCTCTATAAATAACGTTACCTTTATTTTTTTAAACTGTTGGTCGATGTTTGTCAATCCCATGACCCCCAACAATTAAAACAGCCGTCTGATATCACAGTTGAAGTATTGTTAAGCGTGGCAATGTCACGTGAAGGAAGTTTTTGTCCTTATTTCTTGGAAAGATGCCATAACATTTATTTCTATTGGGAGGTTTGTCATATTAAATCAAAACTTTTGTCTTCACTTATTCTCTAGGCAAGTTAGTAGCTCTTTTGTAAATGGAAATGTCGCATAATTTTAATACGTTTAAAAAGCTCAAATTTCATTAATTTACGTTACTTTTAATGTTCGTATTGTTTAAGTTTAATAAGATAATATGTGTCTTTAATGACTGTGAAAGGGTTTGCAAGTTTCCAAAAGCAAAGTAACCACAAATTAAAGACTTTTGTTAAACTAACGATAATTTTATTCTGAATATGTTCTAGAAACATAAATCGCAATTCAATGTCATATTATACTTCAATCTGGAAAAGGGCTGTTCTCTCGGAAGTAAGTAAAACAAAAATATTTAATGAATATGAATATTATTTACTTGACACTTGCTGTTATTGCGAAGTATAAAAAATCTGAAAAAGAGTTGACCCCTCGAGATACATCAAGGCAATTAGTGCTTAAATGATATTTTTATATCAAAAGTCTTCAAATATGTCACACCTGTTAATGCTTTACCATTCATCTCGACATTTTAAAACATTCATTCCTACATAAAAAATAGCACATTTTATCTAAAACAGTGATACGAAGAATCTATATTCTTATAACAAGACCTCCGATCTTCAGGTCTAATAAAAAGAAAAATATTAAATTTTTACGAATTATGTTAATATTGAAGCACATATTTATACTATCCCGCTGCATTTACATTTCTATAAGACACACAAAAACCTGAATAAGTTTAATTGAAACATATACTATTTAGCACTATTAAAATGTATGCATGAAAGCACTCAGTAAGAGAGTGGAAGACTTCATCAGCAGTACATATTTATGTAGACCCATGGTTATTATTGTTAGCACTTGGAATCCAATTTAGATAATTGTTTTATCAGCATTGTTTTTTTAGGCTACCATAAAGCCATCTTGAAATTATTTTATATATATCGATGCATATTTTCAAAGTAGATCATAAAGTTGTTGTTGCTGATCTTTTTTCTTTTTGTACTTATTTCATGTGCGCACCGATGTCTTAATATAATACGTACTGTGTCTTATAAATTTAAAAAGAGACCACCAACTCCGAACTTCAATGCACTTGTTGCTAGAATAATTTATTCTATAATTACTATTGAACAGGAAAATGATTGATTATAACATTTTTACAACTAGTAAGATCAAATTGTGCATAAAGATGTAATGCTATGATTATGATACATTACTTTCGATTTTAACTACAATATCAACACTTAGCTTGTTATTCAATTAACATAGTATCTCATTTCTTTGGTAGTGTAAATCACTGTCACCCACCTACAACATTTTCATTGATTTTATTGACGTCGAATGATAGTAAACCTCAATAACTAGATAGTCGCACACCAGAAATAGCAATTATCGTTGCATAAATTTAAACTGTCTTGCGTTATAAATATAACTCTTTAACTAGACAAAGGGAATTTAATGTACTATGAAATTGACGTCATTGCATATTAGCGGACAAGTTAAACAAAATTGTTGCTTTATATGTGCTGATAAAAGAATCAGCATTTGAAAATATATAATATATTTCAATGTGTAACAAAATATGGTACTCACTTCCCTACTCGTATAAATCTATTAAATTAAGCGCCTTTTATTGGTAAAGTCTTAAGACCTCTTGTCATATGCTGATATCTCATTTATTTTTTTCAGATAGGACTTCAAAACCAACAAATTAATACATGTACAAAACCATACCGAACCAGATATATTTGTGACTTTATTTTCCTCGCTAGAAATCAAAACATGTCGGTACCAAATGAAGCCTTACCCCTGGAATAAAATTTCAAAATGAACCGAGGAAGTCATTTCCTTGAATTAATAGTTTCCAAGAAGATCATGGCCGAATTGTCATATACAGGAAGTAAGAGCTAGCATTTCCTTACTAGTTGTAATGTATCTATGAATAATACAATACCTTTCAACAGAGAATAGGTTGGATGTTGAACAACTTATTAGGCTGTACTTATTATAATGTTCTAAATAAATGTAATCATTTTTTCAACAAAAGCGCATTCAAGTTTCTGTAAATTAAAGAAACGACAACAATTAGCCTTAAAATAAAACAAAGAACACCAATAAAATAGTGAACATTTTCTTATTCAATGACTTACTGTGTAAGGCCCTTAGCAATAAATAACTATCTGGAAGTTTATTTCCAGATGGACACTTGATTAAATTACGTATGACTAATGCAGATAGAATCATTTGTATACCATTATGTTATACTTTCTTTAACCTTCCGTTTCATGTCTCAAACAAAGGAGAGAATAATGCGTAACAGTACATATTTAAGTAAAGGACAAAGTATCAATCTGTAATTTATATTGTCGTTGTATTTGATCCACATATTTTAATCTGAATTGGTGTTACTTTTTAGCTGAAAAATCACAAAGTTTAACAAATGAAAGATTAATTGTTTTAACTTTTAGCTTTAGGACGAGAAGGGATGTCAACGTTTCAAAATTAAGACTTTCTAGGAAACTGTTTTATGCAATTACGATAACCTATATAGCAGCGGTGTGCATTGATTTGTGAATAAAGCATAAACTTTGTAAAACACGTATCTTGGTATTATCTATAATGCGTTGAGATGTAACTGATATCTGTGTCATGCTATATTATTTTTATGTAAATTGATGATAAGCTTTAAAATGTTCATAGCATTTCTTTCTGAACTCGTCATAATCGACTGAAAATGATTACAAATTTTATATATTAATGTTTCTTTTTCAATATTTAGGAATATTCTATAATTATGACATTTGATGCAATTATGAAACAATTTTTTGTCATTTCGATTTGTTGCACGGTGCCATTATACTGGCTTTAGAAAATAAAATGATGAGAGAAATCAATGAAAAATAGGGTTCAGTGTTAGGAAAGTAACAAACTTCCTGTATATACTGCTTTGTAATATATAGAAACTGTGACTCATATAAATGAAACAGAAAGCTCATTTTTGACATTATTTTGGAAATAGGTAAACGTAGCCAAAAAAAAAAAAAAAAAAACAATTAGGTGCCGTAAAAAATACATCAAATAAGACACTTTTATCACCAAGCAAGCGACACTTTGTGATCACAATATTTATTAACAAAAATACAAATTTGATGTTTTACAGTAGTAATTAAATTCACGATATTGTGTTAATTACTAACATTTAACACGATTCTGTGACAAAAATCGCATTTAGCTCATCGGAGTACTGAAAAACAGACGAGAAACAAGAAGCGCCGCAATGCGACGAAAACCAGGTTTTCAACGACCACGTTTTGATGTGACAGCAATCAATAGGTCAAAGTGCACTGAAGTTATTGAGTAGAAGCTGAAAATGCTATTGTAAGCAAATAACCTTGACCTTGCTCCCAGATATCTAAGTAACAATCCAAAGCTGCACTCAGCAAGTTTGGTGTCAAAAGGTCAAAGCAAACTAAAGTTATAACATGAAAACTAAATACATTAACCTTGATCACAGACACCTGGGTAGCAAATTCCAAGCTGCCTCTTGATATCAGCTACCCATTCATCAAGTTTGGTGTCAAAGGACAAAGCAAACTCAAGTTATTGAGCAGAAACTGAATTTCTATTTTTAGTAACAGTGACCTTGACCTTGATCACAGACACCTGTGTAGCAATCCCAATCTGCCTCTTGATATAACCTATCCATACACCAAGTTTGGTGTCAATAAGCAAAAGCAAACTCAAGTTATTGAGCGGAAAATGAATTTCTATTTTCAGTAACAGTGACCTTGACCTTGATCACAGACACCTGTGCAGCAATCCCAAGCTGCCTCTTGATATAAGCTACCCATACACCAAGTTAGGTGTCAATAGGCCAAAGCAAACTCAAGTAATTGAGCGGCAACTTAATTTCTATTTTTAGTAACAATGACCTTGATCACAGACACCTGGGTAGCAATCCCAAGCTGCCTCTTGATATAACCTATCCATACAGCAAGTTTGGTGAGAATAGGCCAAAGCAAACTCAAGTTATTGAGCGGAAACTGAATTTCTATTTTAGTAACAGTGACCTTGACCTTGATCACAGACACCTGGGTAGCAATCCAAAGCTGCCTCTTGATATGAGCTACCTACACATCAAGTTTGGTGTGAATAGGCCAAAGCAAACTAAAGTTATTTAGCGTAAACCAAAAGTTGACACCCGCCCGCCAGCCCGCCGACTTCGGCATTACAATAACCCGGTTTTCGTTGAAAACCTGGTTAATTTATGGAACAAAAACTAACCATTTTCACAGATAATACATTAAAGGCAAATGATGACCATCTGAAACTTTATTCCGTACATTCCTTTAAATCTTATTGCATTATTTTTTTATCGTAAGACGACAAATTCCCAATACTCAGTCATCATATTTTTCATGCAATTAAAGAAAAAACATCAATTTAATTTTTCTGCAAAAATATTATTTCTTTCCTAAATTGATTTGTCATTATAATCAAAACATAACTAATGTTGCTATAATTGAACTGTTTCACTCAGTGAAATTCCATCAGTTCACTATGCTCTAATTCATGTTCCGTGCCTTTAATATAAATATGTCTGAAGTATAATTGTGTTTTAAATCTCAATTGCAAAAATAGACCTAAAGAATGAGGCTGACATTAATAAACAACGCACAAATATTGACGTCTTGAAAGCTTTCTAGAATCTAAAATCCTGTCATCCTTTTACAGAATAGATCATTCAAAGTTTGCTTACAAGTCTCTTTTGATAGACTAAATATTTAAGATTTGTACGCGAAATAAATTATTTATTTTAAAATGAAATGACAATAAGTAGTTTCTTGCAACAGTAAAAATGCCACAAAATTTGAAAACATTTAATATAAAATAAGTCCAGTAATAACGCTACTTTAAAAGTGTATGTAATACATTATAACTGATATGTCAATCGTATACTAGCTTTTGATAGACTTTGGCTACCCATTACTTTACAATTTATAATTCTACTATTCTTACAAATGATATGTGATTTTCAACCATTCTTGACATGCAGGAAAATTATCGTGTGTAATATCTGCTCAATATCAATATCTTAAATTTAATCCTCAATTTTGTAGAAACATGAATTTATATTAAGTAAATATAAACTATTAAGTTGAATGTTTATCAGCTTGCTACCAGACACCACCTTACGGTTTTTGCATTTATCGGGAAAATAGTTGTTACAAAGGCTGTTGTGATTACAATTAACAGGTTTACATCAGTCTTGACTGTAAAACTCACTGCAAACACTGAGTGTAAAAAGTGCACGTTTCTGGTCATTTTCACAACAATATCAATATGTTTTGACTCAGACATTAATATTTTCATATTCAGTCGTTCACATGCAATAGTTATCATTATTATGTTGCCCTGCTTCAAATACGCAAATATTGTCCTTATATGTCTGAAGTTGTAGTGAATTAATCATGTATTTGCAAGGAGAATTATTCCTTGGGGTATTCTAACAAATGAAATGCTATTCTTTTATGACATCAAGTGTAGAAAATGTGAACAACGGCAATATTGTTCAAATAATTATAAACAATATCTGAGTTTCAATCAAATAATACTCGAATTTGAGTTGAATCCTCGGTATTATTTTATCTGCTTGACGTAATTAATCAAAATGTTTAAACGTAAACGGTAATGTTACAGATATATGACTGTTTACAATTTAAACGTTATTTAAAACATATATTTATTGATATGTTAGCAAACACTTTTCTCGGTAACTTCTTTTGTATATTTACTACTTTAAGATAATCCTGTAACACCAATTTATTTATGGTTTTATATCATAAGTCTGATGCTCAAATGAAGATTTATCAATATTGTAAGTTCAAAAAAGCACTTTTTTGAAATTTACATTTCATATAAATAAAGGGAGGTAAAGGAAATATATTTTCGATGAAATCTTAGCCAAATTGTTCATTTAAAATTGAATTCATAGATTTAAATGATTACTTATAATGCAAATAAACATTTGCAGTACATATTTAACATATTCTTGGATGTTTGGAAATTGTTTTACAAGAATAATTGTATACATATATAAAATTTCACTAGTTGTTACATCCTTAATTACAACATATAGTATATTTAAGCCTGGTTATAATAATAAAGTAGAGAGTGAGTAATTATCTATACAAAAATTGCAATATCCTTTTTTCACTTGCAATGTTTTTGGCTTGAATACTTTATAGTATACCATTTTTCGTGATTCAATCGTTCGGAGGCAAATTTAGCATATTGATTGAATAATAAAAGGCACTAATGTGAAAGGCGTTTTGTGTCATCGTGTGCCACTCAGTGTTGTTTTAAATAAACAAATCAACAAGGAAAGGCGGCGTTCAATGAACGCAACCCCCACACAACCTAGCAACAAGAACCAATGGCAAGGAGCCCAGACAGACCCAAACAAGAACAGGACAGGACACAAATAAATATAAACCATTAGTCTATGAAGACTGGACATGAAGAAGGACACCAACACTGAACGCCGAATGAGGTTGAAAATATAACAACATTGATTGCATGTATGGGGAGACTTTTTACAGCCGCCACACGGCACAAACAACACGGTTGTGAGCATAAAATATGATAAACAAGATCAACAAGAAGCCATACCAATACCACAATAATATAAGTAGATTCATGATAAGGGCAACTGATTATTACTTTCAAACAAAAAAGGAGTATTATTATTTTATTTTCTTTGTGTGTTAAGGTAACAGATATATGTGTTCAGGGTTTAATATCTTTTTATACATTTTTTATCCTTTTTTATTGTAACAATAGTCAACTTCATTTTAATCACTCAGTATAAAACTCAATATTTCTATCAGTCAAATTTTATTGTAGGAAGTTTAGAATATTGTTACACCAGTATCATCAATATTTTATAATTGTCAAATGAATTGTTAGTCATAAAGTCTACATTAATTATACTGTCGTGTGATGAATAATTCTCTCAGTCTCTATAGAATGTGGCCACCATAATGTTCTTTATGACAGCTATGCAAAAAGCTCGTGTTTGGAATTTGTTGGTACACCATTTTTAAGGGAAAACAGAAATAAATTAAAAATAAATAAATAAAAACAATATTATAACTGTTTTCGTAACATGTCGCTAGTAGGCATTCTACTTTTTTTATTTCCTTATTTCCTGCTGAAGCTCAGCATAATAGTTTTATCACATTGTCTAAATAATTGTTTAAGTGCGATATTGCTATGTCGAATAGATTCTAATTCTTTATTTTCATAATAGGTGACGTTCGCATTACATTGTTTAAGGAAAAGCAACCGATAATAATCTTCATATAATTACAAATATATATCAATAAACTATTTTGCTTCATTAAACGCAATGATTATGCTGGTCGTGGTTATTGTGGAGAAAATAAAGAGGAAATCATGCACTTATTTATACATATTTAACGAGTCATTATTATTTATAATTTCTATACTCCAAATTCATTTAAGATACCTAACGAAGCAGTTTGGATTGGTTGGACATTTACGACCTTTGTTATAAAAGTTTTTTTTGTATATTTTGTATATTATTTGTAATACACCGTTAGCTTCTAATTGTGATTACTATTGAAAAGAATCAGTGATAGTTCAGGGTGTCATAACACATGCCATTATAACACAGCAAAACATTGCTTTAAATGTTTTTTCAGCGTGGTCATGCATAATATGTATCACTTGTTTCTAATTACCAACAACACTGTTTGTCAGATTGAGGTCTGTTAAAATGCACAAACTAATTAGTTAATGTGTTCTTCAACACAGATACCATTAAAAATGTCTTGTTTTATAGCAGTCTGCCCATTCATGTCTAGATTTCTGTATCTTTTTGCATGGCAGGCTATTACGAAGGAAAACCATATTTATAATCTTTAATTTATAAGTACACGGACAAACTCATTTGTAAATGTAATATTTCGTGTTTTTTTGTTGTAATGGAACGGTTTAAGTAAAAACCTATTGTATCTATTATATATTCCCAATTAGATGTTGTGTTTATTCTTTTAGACTTTAACGTATAGGCAATAACAAAGGTATGTTTGGGTAAAGAAACTGACAGGCATCATAAATCTATTCGTTATGTGAACGGGGTCGTTAAAACATATATTTTGTTGAAAATCATCATACTCCAGTTCCTATACATTTTTCCTTTAACTCATTACTTCATGAGTATTTTGTGAAAATAGCTGTTTTATTTCAAAAAAGCCTCTAATTACAAGTTCAAATTGCAATGCAACTATAAAAAAAGCTTCAATACTTTTCAAACTTGACACGAATGTTGACTGGATCATAGCAATTGTAAAAACTTACTCAATCTTAAATTTCCTGTTACCATGGCAACGAGAGGACATCTCAAAATTGCCAAAAATTACTATTTTGCGTTGATTTTCCATCAAAACTGATTTAAGTGCTGCAACTTTCCAATGGATTTAGGTAGAGTAAAAGTCTTTTGGCGTTAAGGTCGATGACGTCAATTCTAGTCTCTCACATGTCCAAAATTTTCTTGGAGATGACAGAAGGGGCAAATTCCCCCTCTGGCACCCCTTGATGTATCTATTTGATAGGGAAAAGCGCCGAAAAAGTGACCACTTTTTAACACTATTTCTCAAACGAAAACAACACTATATGAAGCCTCAGAAAGGGGGCGGGGAAAGGAAGGCGACTCCACTGGTTAAACCTTGACTTATCGCCAGCGCCCCCGCTAGCTAGCGTCTTTTCTCTACACGCACCCGACAATTTAACTTGTTAGTTCTTGACTTTTCGCTAGGCGGGGTCGCGAGGCGAAATCACAAATGTCACAAATCAGCCACCATAGAATAGAGATGTTCTAACTTTGTTAAATAAATATAGTGCCTGCGAGGGTATGAACATTTGTTTTGTTTAGATTTAAGACGCCCTTACACAATTTTATGTCATATGGTGCCGATACAGAAAAGATGATTTTGGCATACCTCTGGTGTTATGAATTAAAAGCAACACAAGAGTTCAAAAGCGCCAGCTAAGAGATGCATAGACTCCAGTTATTTGAACCCATTAAGTCGCCTCTTACGATCACGCAGGAATAGCGTGGCTGTAATTCTAATGCATCAACCCTTAAATTTAACCCCTTGGCCACAAGAAATAAAGTCTGAATAAAATAATGTGACACTTTGTTTACAACAATAATTTCCATTTACGTTAAAAAATGATAAAATCGTACTATTACTAGAAATCAGATACATGTAATAGTTAAATACATAGAATTTGTTATGAACTAGCGTAAAACAGTGTTTTCAAGTACAAAGGGAAGAAAACTATAAACAGCATATTTCTACATACATAAGACAAACTGATAATCATAGCCTTCCTAGTCGGGGGTCCGTTCTATGAATGTCGCCTTGCCTTTTTGATCTGTGTTCTCATTTTTTCATTGATGCAACTTTTAAATTGGCTTACATTTTCATTTTGTTATTTCCGTATATTCTGTCACCAATTATTATTAGTATTATTGGTTTGAATCCAAGAAGTGGTTTTGATTGTCCAATGTAAGCAAGTCATCCAATTAGCTTACGGAGGGTCGGTGGTTTAGTCTCTGATGTTAAAATACATAGCGAAATATATTAATTTAGCAATCTAGACACTATTTAATATTCACCTTAGTAAGGATAATGATTTGTGTTAACAAAATAACTTTTATACATGTAGTCACAGTCGATGTTAAAAGCTGATGTTATTCGTCATAATTGATAAATAAGAAAAGTCAAGAACAAAATTGTTAATAATATATTAACTTTTAGTTGTTTATGCTACTTTTAAGTTAGATATGAATATTGTGTAGTTAGCATTGACGATCCGAACTTATTATTGCCACGATATAAGAAGCAATAACCCCAAGAAATATTCTTTACATTAATTTTGTATTCGTGGCATGTAAATTGAATAATCACACGTTAACTATCATCTTAGACAGTTGATACATCACTGTTAAAGGTTCTTATATCCTCTTCTTTTTTACGCGTCACAATCCAAGGTTTAACTTGTTAAGTAAGACAAGATAATGTTGAACATTTATCACATATATGCCCAATAATGCTTATGAATTGATGTACGATATTTCCTTCCTTAAAACACACCAGAGAGAATGTAAAACAACAATGTTACATTTTTACATCATTAAAATGAGATTAAAATAACATGGATGTCTATTAGAATTTTAGTTTAAAGAACCATTTAAGGTCTTTGCACTTTTTAGTTTTTTATGTTAAGACTCAACCTAACCGAGTCTGCAATTTTCATGTATTTTTTTGTAATTAATGCTTCCTATTGATCACTTTTTCTCCAGATATTTTTTACTTAATCTTGTTAATGTCTTTAGGTTTGGTATAATTTTGAATTTTTTATTTAAAATATTAAGTAAGATATTATGCTGAACAATCGTTGACATCGTATAAAGACAACACAAACTAAATGTATAATATGAATACTATTTTCCAGAAAGCAACAGCTGTATTTTATATTGCGGTAGTGCTATTTGTCAATGTGTTAATGTCATTAAGAGTACATTTCGATCATAAAGCAAGAATGAGATTTTCTTCACCAGAGACAGAAATTCTCATTACGTTTCTATGTTTTGGAAAACCAAAGTTAGAGAAAGATCTGAAATGCTACGTTGTTGGTAAAATCTTACAC
The DNA here is from genome assembly GCF_026571515.1 of Ruditapes philippinarum. Taxonomy (NCBI): domain Eukaryota; kingdom Metazoa; phylum Mollusca; class Bivalvia; order Venerida; family Veneridae; genus Ruditapes; species Ruditapes philippinarum. The sequence goes on along the minus strand of NW_026863766.1, from coordinate 151,319 downwards.
TAAATGGTATACACATTTGGAAAATATCTAGTCTTATCAGGTAAAACTAAATGAAGTTCCTCAAATAATTGTTTTTTATGTCCATCTTTAATTTGAGTTTTTGAGACTTTACAATCGTTTCTTTCAGTCCACGTTAATTGGCAAATTAAAGTTAATATGGCCATGTTCAATGTTATACATTCTACCGTGGCCGATTCTTGTTATATTTTATTCTAACTTATTAAAATTACTAAATTAAAAATTCAAATTACACAAATAAATCCTACTCGTTACCGCCAAGCATAAAAATGTTTTAACTAAAAAACTCGCAAATGATAATCCTCTCTGTTGAATGTATCATTTTAAATGCTTTAGAAACATCCTAAAGTGCAATTTTTTAGATGGTATTAAATCTCATAAGACAAGCATGTTGTTATTCATTTCTAAACAATGTGAACGGCCAATGACGTTTTAACATTGTTTAAAAAACGTCACCAAAGGAACGGATGGGCTGATTGTCAGACAAGAATGATAAAATATCTTGGTACATGAATTAAGAAATAAAATATGGTAAATAAATAAAAACAAAACAAAAAACAGTTTCTGCAGCGATTTTCTAAAATTTTAATTTTGCCGCTTGATTTGATTATCATGTTTAATCTTAATCAGATGGCGTTGCTCGTTAACCATGACAGATGTTTACATAAGATAATGCGGCAACTTGCATTAAATACGTGATTTGTTTTCCTTTTCGCTCCTCCGGTTTACGGTTACGTATGTGCAGATGTTTTACAACTATGCCATAGCATTATAAAAAGCAAAACAAAATAATTGATAAATTACTCAATCTAAAGCGAATCAAATAATATAAACATTTTTCTACAATAATGCGAAAAAATGTAACAATGCAAAATACCCGAAACTCGGCAAATTTAAAAAGTTATGTGTTGTAGTGTCGTATTTTTGTGTTTATCAAATATCGGATTTTGTAACAAAACGATAAAAATACGTCAGGTCGCAAATCGGCCACCAACATAATACCATTTATAGACTAAATTTTAAAATATTTTTTTTGTTTTGGCTACCGCTTTCTGTCTAAATGTAACATTCTTATTTTATATGCTGCAATGTATCATACCCTTCAATTAAGTGGATTTCAGCTCAGTTGGTACCAGGGGATGTATAAAAGTAGGGTTATTTATTGTTTCATTTTTAATTACGCTTGAAATACCGTTAGAAATTAATCGGAATGAATATTTCTTATCATTCAAACGCGGTGTGTGACATATGCACAATATATTAACAAGGGAGTAAAAGTAGTTAATATACACATTCTTATAGTTGCAGGTATGCAATGATGCGTATCTAATGTTTAATTGACAAGCATGATTGGATATATATATCGCCAATAAATTAATGTAACTACAACCACAAATAAGGATAATGATGGGACAATACGGCATGATTTATTATAGTTTCTTTGCCGTCAGTTTCTTGAATTATATGATATATTTTGTTGAAAGGTTAGAACATAAAAACCGAGAGACAACCATACAAATATTTCCATGGTTTAAATAAATTAAAATTATTTAAGAATAGTAATCGCCTAAATAACGTAAAATATAGGTGTTTCTTTGTTCATAGAATGTTTCCATCTGCTATGTAATATTTTCATTAAAAATTAATTGTCAGATATTAACGTCTAGCGTGTACTTTATTGAACTTGTGCAATTTAAGTAAGTTTACAGACAAAGTTGATTAATATTATCAGTAGATCTACATTGGAACTCAACGTGGATTAATCGACAATGTATGCACTTTCAATAAGAAAAACAAATATACATATGTTATCAGATATAGACAGTATTTATAAAATATTTCAGTAAGTTAGGAAAAATACATGAATAGGTATTCTTTTGCAATGCAAACCAGAAATTGTCACCTAGTCTTGTGTTTGTTTCCATAATCTCTCCATAAACGTTAAGATCTATACAATATTTTCCAATGTATGTAACTATACATGTATAATTTGTTATACGAAACAAATAAAAGCAACCGATAACGATAAAGTATATTGTGTTACTTTCTGTGGATTTTTGACCAAAAAATGATTTAGCATCTCCATAAATTAAACTTGACACGACTTTCAAGAACATAAAATAATGGTTTTATATGGAAGAACCTCAGCCGAGAGACAAAAAGTTATGACAACGATCCAAGAAATAATATCAAAAGCCATAAAAATGCCATACTCGTAAATCCCTTCCGTGAAATCATACAGATGGCCAATACTATTTGAGGTCAACAACATTTAACATTTGCAGTCAGAATGTTGTGAACCTAAAATCGAGGAATAAAACGCGGATGTACTGCTTCAATACATTTTATTTTTTTATGATGTTTATTCTATGTTAAATAAACATCACACGTCAAAAATGACATGTATCTTTAGATACGCTTTTGGTGGTCAAAACGCATACCTTTGAAGCTTTTGCGACTCCATATGATTAACTCGTTAAAAATATTATATTTGCTTAAGACTCGCATGTTACAATTTTTATGCCACCGCAGCATCTGCGATGCGGTGGCATATAGCGATTCACCTGTGTGTGTGTGTGTGTTTGTTCGTTTGTTTGTTTGTGTGTGTGTGTGTGTGTGTTATATAGATTATATAGTGAACTTAAAAAATCTTCTTGTGAAAAACCACTAGTCCAATTTCAACCAAACTTGGCAGGATTGATCCTTGGGTGAAGGGCTTCCAAAGTTGTTCCAAGAATTTAATTCCATGCAGAAATCTGGTTGCCATGGCAACCAAAAGGAATTATAAGAATAAATTTAAAAAATCTTCTTGTAAAGACCCAAAAGGCCTAGAGTTTAGATATTTTGCATAAGGCATTGTCTGGTAGACCTCTACCAAGATTGTTCAAATTATAGCCCTGGGGTCAAAATCGGCCCCACCCCGGGGGTCATTGATTTTCACTTTATGTACATATAGTAAAAACTTAAAATACCTTTTTGTAAAGACCCATAGGCCTAGAGCTTAGATATTTTGCATAAGGCATTGTCTGGTAGACCTCTACCAATATTGTTCAAATTATAGCCCTGGGGTCAAAATCAGCCCTGCCCCGGGGGTCATGGATTTTCACTATATGTACATATAGTAAAAACTTAAAATACCTTCTTGTAAAGACCCAAATGGCCTAGAGCTTAGATATTTTGCATAAGGCATTGTCTGATAGACCTCTACCCAGATTGTTCAAATTATAGCCCTGGGGTCAAAATTTCCCCCGCCTCGGGTTCATTGATTTTCAATATATACATATAGTAAAAAATAAAAAAAATCTTATTGTCTGAAGGTACAAGGCTTAGAGCTTTAATATTTGTTAAATGATATCATATATAGGTACTCTACCAAAGTTGTTCAAATTTTGCCTCTAGTGTCAAAATTAAAAGTGAACTTTGATATCAGCTGACCTAGATTTTGACAAAGTGTATTACATGTTATCCTTTGATGCAGTCATGAAATTTTAGGCTGTGTGAAATATGACCTTCACCACCAAATTCACTAGACTCAAGTGCATTGATATATTCCTACTCTGATCTTTTATTGAGTTAACAATAGATTTAACCACTAATCTGATCATAAGAATTAGATATGCATTATGACAATTTTCAATTGTATAGAAACAAAAAAATCTGTTCCTACACTACTAATACCAGTATCGCGCCTATACTCATTCAATATATTCCATATACTACTATATAAATGTTCTATTATATAGAACAGAACACGTCTATCTTTCAACACATTTTAAGCTTTAAATATTTTAAAATTCAAAATCACAAGATTCGATCTTGTCATCATCCTGAAATAGTACATGTATGATACTTATTTGCAAATGCAAAAATATGAAGTGCAAATTAATTAAAGTGTGTTAATATCATTAAAAAAAAGTCCGTTTAACAGCGATTTTGCAGTTTTCCATACAATACATATTAACACATTGTATTCATTGTAATATACTATGGTAGTCTGATCTTAATTATCATATTTAAAACGTTAAATCTGGTTAAATAAATTATTTATCAAAAATCAAAATAAATTTTGACATGTGTACTACAAGAGATTATGCAATAACAAATCTATTAAATACTGTTGTATAACAAAAATTAATATTGATAGAATACGCCTTATTTGTTAATCCTTACTGTATGTGTATGGCAATTTAAAGGATATGCCTTGTCATCCAGCGTTCAAAATTCAGAAAGAAATTAAGATATCTGCCCATTCAAAATATATTGCGTTTATGACCTGCGTCACTGTATAACAGGAACACTTTGAAACGGGTCTAGTTATTAGCTGAAGTTCATGTCACACTAAAGAATATCGATTTGCATTTTTTATAAAATTTCGGTACTGTAAATAGTATGGCTTTCACCATCTTAACGTTTAAATTTTAATTTAGCCCGTGCTTGGGGGTATGGTCGGTAGCTTGTAATAACTACTTCCGTTCATGAACAGGCTCAGTCAAACCGTTCAAACAACATGTTCAATTTTGCCGTTTTGGAACGTTTTTAGGGATTCCGTTTCTCTCTATTTCAATAGTGAATTACATATAACTATAGGATATATACTTTAGAACAAGCGTATTAAAGTGATATCATATCCGGGATTGCTTCTTGTAAATGAATAAGAATATGATATTACAAATATTACATTTATTGTAAGATAGATTGGACAATAATGTATTTTTTATGATTTTCAAAAACGTTATAAACAGCTAGATAGTGTACCACAGTATCATGTATTTTAATGCTTCTATATTCAAAATTTTAAAATGATAATATTCTGAATAATATAGAAACATCCTTTTTTATGGAAACAAATATAACTACACATGAAAAGCTTGAAAAACCTTTAGAGATGTGTAGGCGTTTCGTCATAAGCTTGTAAAGTGATTGTTGTGCACTGTCTATTATATCACTAGGAACCCCAAAAGATAATTGTTACATTAAGAACATTTATCAATTTGGTCTACCATTGAGACTTATTGTGTTATGTTTGCAAAGTAAACTTACATTTCTTAAAAGACGAAAATTATAGTGTTTTTTTTCATCTATACTTGACAAGACTAGTGCTGAATCATAATGATAAAAGAAACTTAATATAATGCACAAATAAAAGGACACACTACATTTTTACAAGAAATAATATACTAAATTAAGAACGATTTGAAAACAAGAGCTGTCACAGGAGACAGCGAAGCTCGACTAATAAAATACTGGACGCAGTAAGGAGGACAAAACTATGAAAGAAAAATAAATTATGTATAATTATGTATTAAGTTATAGTAAAAAAATAACATTTGTTAACATAAATTCCAAGATCAAGGGGAATAATTCTAGAAATAGTCATGCTAGAGTTATGGACCTTGCCACACAACATTTGTGTAATGATAAGAAATATATAATTGAAGTTTGAAGTAGATACCTTAAAAAGTAAAGAAGTTATTATATTTCTTAAAGAAAATCCTAAGTTCAAAGAGAGATAAATCTGTAAATATTGCTTCAAGAGTTATGAACATTGTCACATAAAATGTAATTGATGATAAGGAATTAGTATTTGAAGTTAGAGGTAGATACCTTTAAAAATAAAAAAGTTATAATAAAAAATAACATTTTTCTAGTAAAAAAATCTAAGTTTATGGGGAGATAATTCTTGCAATATTGGTGCTAGAGTTATGAACCTTGTCGAATAAGATGTAGATGATGATAACGTAAATATATTGAAAGTATGAGGTTGATCCCTTATGAAATAAAGAAGTAACAGTAAAAAATAGTATTTTTTAAGGAAAATTCTAAGTTCAAGGGGAGATAAATCTGAAAATATTGGTGCTAGAGTTATGAACCTTGTCACATAAGATGGGGATGATGATAAGGTACATATATTTGAAGTATGAGGTTGATCCCTTAAGAAATAAAGAAGTAACAGTAAAAAATAGTATTTTTTAAGGAAAATTCTAAGTTCAAGGGGAGATAAATCTTAAAATATTGGTGCTAGAGTTATGAACCTTGTCACATAAGATGTGGTTGATGATAAGGAACATATATTTGAAGTTTGAAGTTGATACCTTAAAAAATGACAAAGTTATAGTGAAAAATATTTTACTGCACCAAAACTTTAATCTAAAATCTGGACGCGGACGCGGACGCCGGGGCGAGTAGGACAGCTCTCCATATACTTCGTATAGTCGAGCTAAAAATAGTATTGTCCACTATCAGAATGCTGCCCTATTAACAAAAATGAGTCGTTTGTTGGATGAAACTGTTGCTATAATTTACCGCACAGTTTGCTTTTAGCAAATTCTCACGTTTTTATTTTGTATTTATTAACTTAAATGATGGCGCACATCTATTTGTTTAACTTATAACAAGAAAGCTATTTTGCATACTTTTCAGTTTAATATCTCATTAAGGCAATGCACCTTTAACATAAACGAACCAATACCACGAAATGTCATTATGATTGAAGCGATTTAGTTCATTAATTGAATGAAGAAATAAAGAATCTAATTATTTTTTTTTTGAGTTGTATATCACTGTCAGCCACCTACAACATTGTTATTGAGTTTATTGACAGCGAACTATAGTAAACTACAATTGCTAGAAAGGCGAATACCAGAAATAGCAACAATCATCGCATAACGTTTACTCTGTTGAATTTTTAAATCGTGTTTTAAAACTACAATGGTTAAAAGAATAAACCACTAGCTTTTTGTGAGATTAACGTCCGACATAAAGTAAACTTATGAGACAAATTAAAGTCTAAATTTTGCTTAAGGGAAAAAATCTTTAAGTTAGTACAGATGGTTTTAATTTGTACTATTCAATGATATATTAAGTGTTAACTTAACATTTTTTTGTACAATAACATCTGTGAAATTTAGGATCAAAAAACTGGAATACCTAAACACGCAGAAAAGGACAAATTCAAATATGTTGCAAACTGTTTGATTAGGCATGTTCATTAACGTAGTGGTAATTGAAATTAACTGAATGAAATGGCATAACTTTGATTAAATATAGCACCATTGCAGATGTGATCATGGATTATTCAATGTCACTCGTCTGTGCCATTTTTTGATGATCAGCGTAATTTCCTCACATAGAAATTGATTAATGTAATGACTATTGTAATGATACCTTTTATCTCCTTTCAAAATTCAATTCTCTTATTGTTTTCTCGTTTAGTTTGTTTTCTTTTAGTTTGGTACGATACACCGCTTTATTGGAATGGCAATAACGTCTCTCATTGATTGTTCCATGATAACCGCCGTATGAACATATCTGCAGATGCTTCTAAATAAAAAAAATCATCATTATCATGTTGAAAAAATAATACATTCCCGGTATTAGTACTAGGGGCTTGGTAAGTATATTGCACTTTCTTGTACTGTCAAAGAACAGGCTCAATTTTGACATTTTGAACTTTTTTTAAGGATTGTATTACGCTCTTTCTAATAAACATACAATATCTCTTTGAGTTTTTGAAATATGCTTTATCGGGTGACTTTATCTTTTGTATATTTTGAGAAATTGGGATTTGAAAATCTAAGTCAAGTTGCAGCGAATGTCCTGGAAGTAATAAAATGATCGAAATCACTTTGGTAAGTTACTTAGCAGAACATATTTCATATGTAATTGTACCAATTTTGTTGTTCTGCGACGACGTTCAAATGAAACTAAAACTTTGCTGTTTTTTTTGTTGTAGAGAATGGTACAAAACAGTAAAGATAATCCGCGTTTTGCATAAAATTTAGATTTCATGTTCTCATAACAATTTCTAATGTTTTGGAAAAATTCACCCGGTCATAATTTGAAAACAACTGCTGGTGAAAATGGTGCTATGTATGACCGGAATATCCTAGAACTTACTGCGGGATTCGATCTTAAGTAATGAAATATGCACAACAATATAATTATTAACGTTTAATTCAATACTGAAATACAATAAGAGTGAAATTATCAGAGCACTGTTTATTAGTACAAAATAGTTCAATGTACTTAATGAAAACTCAAAGTTTCCACAACCATAGAAAATTTATTACCTGATAAAATAGCAAATTCAATTTACTCAATCATTATCTATTTTCGCTTCATCGGATAAAAATGAAGAAATCAAGATAATTGTTGGCAAAAAACAGTTTTCTTTTTCTGAATGGATTTGTCGTTATAATCAATACAATGTACTACAAAACTTGTTTATTTCTAATTGACGTTTCTATAAACGCAACTGTTTCATCCAGTGTAATTCCATAAATTGGCTATACGATAATTGAGGTTTCGTGCGTTTAATACAAATCTGTGACAAAATAATGGCTGAACTATATTGTGTTTTCAATCTCAATTACAAAATTGTGCCTAAAGAAATGTTTCTGAGATTAGAAAATAACGAACAAATGCTGACGTCTTGAAAGCTTGTCTTGTATCTTAAATCCTTATGGTAAATCTTTTACAGACAAGATATATCATACAATCTGTCTTACGAATTTCCTTACAATAACCAAAATAATTTGTCCTTTAATTTATAATTACTCGAATATAAGTTAAACCAGTAAAGGTATTAACATGAAATTAATTTCAAATATTTATTATTGGTCACCACTGCACAACAACAGATGGGTAAACTGTAAACTTTGCCTATATCTGAACGATCATAACAGGGCTCAGCTAGCCAGGATTTAAAACAAAATATTTTGCATTTTGACAAAGTTACGCGACACTTTTTCTTGTTTTCGGGTTCTCTCGGGGGCGTGAACGGTAACTTGCACTTTCCATTACCGTTCATGAACAGACTCAAATCAAACAGAGTCTTTTGTCGTTTTGTGCTTTCTTCGCGGATTCTTTAATTCTCCATATTTTATGCAAGATAAAAGAACCAAGTTTAACATTATTTTTTTACATTTCAGCAAAGATATGCCTCTTTTGACATGAGAAATATTCTGAAATTTATAACAATACTTTGATATCTCTTAAACATGATATTATTATTTGAAATTTGCAAAACTTAACTGTACATTGTATTTGCATTTGAGATGTGGCCCAATCTGACTAAAATAGGACAAGCAAGATCAACAAAGAAGGGCATCTCCCAACACAGGATCACCAGCAAGGAGCCCAGCAGGACACCAAACTTGACAGGGTAAACGGACAAAAACACATGGACGGGATACCATTATAAACCATCAAAAATAGAAAATAATAGAAACCCACAAGATTATTAAAAATGAAAATTAATATACCTAAAAACGAATAAAGGCCAGAAGGACGGGGTAGGGTAGAATTAAAAAAAGAAATCCGGGGGAAAGGGGGATAAACTTACCGTAAACGAAAAACACAAGAAGGGAAACGAAAAAGTGTCGCCACAATAGTATGTGAAATTAAACAAGACAATACAAGAGGAACACAGTAGGGCGGACTAATTTCAGATGTAAATAAGTTAGTTCTTGCATGTAGATCTGAGTGACACCGTATTTGTTTCGCCTTCATTGTGATTTGGATTTCCCGCCAACGTTATTTTAGCCATGCAACCAAACCGTCCTTTATAGATAGGTATTAGACGAAGTATCAAAATATCGCTGTCCGTGGAAATAAAACAAATAGTTGATTATTGTTAGAAAAATAAATGTTTTAAGTAATTTGAAACAAATAGAAATATGTAAATGATAGACTCATTTTTAGCGTGTTTGCCAGCTTACATATCGGCTATATGTTAACGAAATCGTAAAAATGACCTACTAAGCATTGAAATTAAAGCGGTTACAGTTAAAAACCGCATCGCTTTCAAAATTATGAAAGGTCGCCGATGATTGTTGTTTGAAATGTCACGAGAATGTGCCCTCCTATTGGTGCCCGTCAGTCTTAATGCGTAGCGTTATGGGTTGATTATAATCAGATTGGATGTGGCCCGGCTTAATTGAGCGTCAACGGTTCTTGTGATAATACCTTAATCGTATGTTTTGTGTGTTACTATGCAAAGAGGAAATCAGAAAGTAAATTGTTTTAAATTAAACCGTTTAAGAAGCTCAATACCGATATATTGTGACATTTTTTACAAGACATGTTATCAAGACAGAAATAATATGTACTATGTAGTCAATTGACAAATATGAATAAAAGCATATGTTTTACGTCGAAGCTGTTATAGTTTCCTATAAATATCAAAATATGTTATGACAAAAGCAAGATAATGTATTTTGTCTCTCTAAGTCAGGTAGTTATTAGTGACAATAAAGCAAGTACAAATATAATTATTTTAGTGTGACTTGCACCTAACATTTATACTACGGAGAACAGTATTACTTCAAAATTATACTATGGAGAACATAATTGCTTCAAAATTATACTATGACGAAATTCATAACTTCTTGTTGTTTATTTATTACAGTCATCCAATGGTATATTATGGTTTGATTTAAGATTCAAACAATCTATTAGTTATACAGATCGCTGAAAGAATTAACTTGCTCCTCCGGTCATACATATCTCAGTCAGGCTATATGATATTTTTATCCCTCTAGCAATTTAACAATAATACATATAACGAATTATCTATTTTGTATGATTTTAAGATAATTTCATTAATTAGGAATGTAAAATAAAACTTCCATACATAAGTATATGATTCGATATTAAAAATAAACTGTTAAATTATGGTAAAATTTTATATTGAAATGTAAACAATATTTTCATTTAATATCAATTGGTCTCGACCAACATTTGATTTCATAAGCTGTGGCATATTCTGTCGTATGACTTCTTTTAATGAACATACACTATTAGCATCCAATGATAATTTCTAGTTAGTACATGTGCACCACGTTGTTATTGCAATGATGATGTTGATAAATGTGGAATACATTTATGATAGGATAAAACATCTCTACATTTAGCAGATAACTATTTTTTCAACGGTATTCTTTCAATTAAGTTGTATAAATAGATACACTTTTTATCTCCTAAATGTTTAGTATTGTACATCTAAATTAGTAGACGTGAGACTTGTTAACGTTTTCTTCTCATTTGCGATGCTTTTTCTAAATGCGAATTAGTCCAGCCAACTTAAATATCAAAGAACATATTCCCTATCCATTAACTTCATTATCTATTTTTCAGTAATATTATAACTATAGAGATCAATGTAATTGTTGATTGAGGTTAGGTTTCCATTTATCTGAAAAGATTTGTATTTGAATCAATAACATATACAGAGATGCATTACATGATATGAAAGTTATCTATAAATGTGTCAAGTCTAGCTTGAGTTATTCACGGTATTTTCAAAACTGTCACTAGATTTACACATAACTAAACATATCTCATGATTCACAACATCAGATATGTGTCAAATTCAAAAACTTTCCAATCATTTATACATCACTCATTAATGCTGATGTTTGACAGATTCGTATCTTTGGCATTACATTTAAACACACAACTTTATACATGTACAATGTCTAAAAGGCAAGCGATATAATTCATATTTTGTTTCGTTCTTTTTTTATATCTCCACGTGTGGAGACTATATAAATGTGACAAAGACTTGCTATTTAAGTAACAAAACGATAGTTAATGTGGGCGTCATACTAGCGGACAATACTCTAGAAATTCACTGTAACGTTTTAGCCAGGGCTTTATTAGAAATAATGAAAAAGGACACTAAATTGCAAAGAGTGATGTTTAGCAATGGCGTTAAATTTCAACGTTCAAGTATTTGATTACATTACTGACAAATTATATTGTTTATATATATATATATCATATATCAAACACACCTTAACATTGCTTTCTGAACTTGCACCTCATTTATGTTAGACTTTATACATGATTGTAGAATTTTCGTATAAAACATATTACATATTAAATCTTATGAAATGACGGTAAGAAAAAAAACGTATTTTTATAATAAAAAGCAACGTAGTAAATAATCAAGGTTAGCTTTTAAAAAAGCAAGTAGTGACTCGTTTCGTAATTTTTTTCCAGGGGTGTGTTTAATTGTAAAAATGACAGTTCTGTTAGCTGAAGAGTCTTCTGCGAACATCAAAATAAAAGTGACATATAAAGTTATGGAAGCCAGTTCTCTCAGTTGAACAAAGAGGAATATGAGTATATATGAAGATGCATGTAAACAGATAGAATGAAATCCCTATGTCTATGCACATTTACTATATGGCCTGTTGACCTTGACCAAAAAAAATGTTAGATAGGTAGAATTATAAAGATGTCTCTTTATACGAAGTTAATTTGTAATATGTTATTTAGTATAAGAATGAGTGACATATACCAGTCCTAAAGTAAACACAAGTTGACAATCAATTCAGCCAGAAAAGCCAGGATCGTATTAAAAAATATAGGGATCCCGGAAATTGACCAGTCTTAGATGTTTTTCAGATAAGCCGGGATCGCATTTAAACATATAGGGATCCTGGGAATTGACCAGTTCAAGAATATAGTTTTCAGAAAAGCCGGGATCGTATTAAAATATAAAGAGATCCCAGGAATTGGCCAGTTCAAGAATATAGTTTTCAGAAAAGCTTGGATCGTATTAAAACATATAAGGATCCCGGGATTTGACTAATTCAAGAATATAGTCTTTGATTTTTCCAATTAATTAGGCATATAATTATAAGTATTGTGATTTCCGCATTTAAAGTTTGTTAATAAATAGCTCTAAATATATATATATATATATCCTAAGTTAAATTAATTTAACGTTCATTACATACAAAATTAAATACCGGAAAGGATAAAATGACATTTTAATCATTATAATATCTTTGCGCTCAAGGCAATACTTGCTGCTTTTTAAAAATGGCGTGAAAATTGAAGGATTTTTGACGCTTTGTAAGATTAAATATGATTGGCTAAATAATTTTGTATTCCAGCCCTGACAGATAAATTTTTGTAGAAAGCTGGAAACCAAGCATCGATTAAATTTTTGGATGGATTCGGAGTTTTAGGTTGTTTCTCAGGAAAATTCATAACGTAATACCGGCTCGCCGGAATCAAATACATACCTATAAAACATTTCACGGCCAATGCGGTGTAAAAGGTGTCTAGTTGGTTTATATAAATATTGATATAGAAAACTAACCTAACAGAATCTGTCCTTGTTTTGTCTTATATATGTACACTGTATATATAAATTGAAATAATACCAACAACTTAGGAGAGCCATTAGATCTTTCACACTCATCAGCAATACATTATTCTTTAATACTTTGACAATGTAACCGAGCGTCTTATAACCCATGGTCAGACATGTTTTAATCCTGTTGACATCGATTTTCATCAGTTGCTTGTGATACAGACAAAAATAGCTTATTGTTTTTTAAAATGCTCAAATCAATTCAGTCAAACAGCTTTGTTTTTTCTTGTCTGCCATCGGATACGTTGTTTCCTATGTAAGGTTATACAATTCATCGTTCGAGTATATTCAATATGAACAATATACCGTTTCAATAAGAAAGCATATTCTTCAATAAAATTACATTTAATGTTTAAAGTCTTACAATTTTATATTCCTTCGGCAACAAAAATGTTTGCTTCTGTAGAATTTCACTAAAACACATATGCATACGGACATGCTACCATTTTGGAAACACATAATTTTACCTATATAGAAATAAAATGGGAACATATTTGAAAAATTAATAATTAAATTGTTATTCATATTAATACACAGAAATAGTTTGATATACCTTACTTGTTAAGTTTTAAATTAAAACATATAAAAGTAATTTAAAATGCATACAAAACATTTGAAATAATATTGTCATTTATCAGACTGCTGCCACAATAGCAAAGATGTGTCGTTTGTTCAATGTAACTACTGCCATTTTGTTTTTAGGCAAATGCTCGAATTTTCAAATTGTATTCATTTAAGTTTACTAAATTAAACGCGCTATTAGATGTAAAATGTTATATATAATTTCCGATAAACAATGACATCTTTACCTTTACCAACATCCCACACGAATGAACACGTTCTACCACAAAATGTCATTTGTAATTGTTGTTTCAATAACTGAATAAAGAAATACAGAATATCTCGTTCATTTGGAGTTGTATATCACTGTTAGCCGCCGGATTTTATAGACAGCGCATTATAGTAAACAACAATTGCTAGAAATGCGCATACCAGAAATAGCAATGATCATCGCATAACGTTTACTCTGTTGAACTTTTAATTGTAATTTATTGCTACGGTGTTTCATCCGATAAAACGACTGGTGTTTTGTTAGATTAACGCCAGGCGTCATTTTATCTTATGAGACAAGTTACGAAGTTGGGTCAATGTATAATGCAATATGACGTATATTTTCTAGTTAACTATGCTAAACTTCAACAGGCTCAATCAAACAGAAGCACTTGAACAGGCTCAATCAAACCAAGCCTGCAACATTTTCAATTTTGCCGTGTTGGTCTTTCTTTAGGGATTCTGTTTTTCTCCATTTCAAAGCATCTGCTTTCAAATGATATCAAAATAATGGTGTAGTCAGCTTAATACAATTTTAGTCACATTAAAAAATACGTAAAGGAGTAACTTCATGCAAATATATGGCTTGAAAATTATGAAATACGGACTTACATAACATTTCCAGGAAAACTGGGAAATCTGCTGTAAATGTTTTAATGATATTTCTATTAATTATGACAACAAGAACTGTTTCGAGGTTGATGCATAAAATCAAAAAGGGCACGAGTCAATTAAAGATACCTGTAAGTCTGGCAAACAAAACGCTGAATAGTTACTGACAAAAACATCTAGAAGCCAAGCTTATCGCTGGCAAAGAAGCATAACGCAGATAGCATATATGTATTTAGCAGGGATATATAACCCATTTTTTGTGATTCAGTCTCGCACAGGTAGAGTAAGAATAGATAAAGCTTTTGGTTCAGCAAATAATATGTTCTCCAAAACAGATAATAGGAGGCAAGAACATAAGAGAGCTTTACATGACAAACATTGAAATAGACCCCCACCCCGCCAGAAAAAATAAGTTTAATATAAAAAATAAGATAAACAAATGATTCTATTGAACAATCTTACATTGGACATTCTTATCTGTCCTGCTGTTTCTAAAGCTTAGAAATGCCCCCTACCCCCCCCCCCCCCCCAAAAAAAAAAAAATAAAAAGAAAAATAATATATTATTTCTCTTGTCTATTTTAGTGTGGGAAGAAAAATGTTAAAGCACAAAACATAAGACTATCCAGGACAATGATCTGGTCAATAATGGTTTCATAAAATCATAAAGCAGTGATGTACAGTGGATACGATATCGGGTATAAGTAAATACAATATTCGAGAGATAAATGACATAGCACACAATATCATTACATAAAGGCAACTCTGATCATAACCATATGAGTACTTCTAAGTAACATTGTCAAAAATAAGCAATTGAGGTAATTCTGTAAATAAATACGAAACATCATAATGTCGTATACATACCTTTTTCGTATTCAATTAACGTTTAACATATAACTAACATTAATACAATACATATATATGTATATTGATAATAATCAGACTGATAGACTGAAGTACATTTAAAGCTGCATTTTAGAAATATGATAATTGTGATAAGTTTATTTACAATATTTATAAGGTCATGAGGATATACAATGCATTATATAGGGCATGGCAGTATACTGCATAAATGTACACAATAAGTGAGGAGACAGCGGAGAAGGTTTACAAATAATAACATGTTGAAAGACTATTTTTAGAACAAAATATTTACACTTCTTTTCAACCAAAATTAAATCATTAAGTACGACATACGTCAAATGTAACATATACCCCATGTGGACATTTCAAATCGAACAATATGAAAACCGAAAATCTATTTTATAAAGTATATTTGGCCCTAATGATAAATGCTTGCGATAATGACATGCAATATAATTATAGTAAATCAACCAAACTCAAAGTTTCAACCCCTTACTTGATACAATATCTGCTATAAGTACTCGCACATCAGCGTTGTTTGTGCCGTGTGGAGGCTGTAAAAAGTCGCCCTTTACATTCAATTAGGTATGTTATATTTCCGAACCTAAAAGAACATTCAGCACGACATTATTGTTGTGCTTGTGTTATTTTAGTTCTATCTATTAGGCATCTTTCTTGTTGGGTGGTTCCAGTATTCCTCACTTGAATACTGTTGAAACACCCTTAGGATAAGAGGCCTGCTTTTTAAATTTATCTTTTGACTTTTTATCTGTAACATGCAGGCTCCATAACCTCAGATCCCCTTTCAAAATTCCATTTTATTTAGTTCCGCCCATTGTTTTCTCGTTTAGGGCACACGCATTTATTTACTTGGAGACCATATGCCGCTTTTCATGGAATGGCACTAACGTGTCAAATTGAAGGTTCCGTGATGACGCCATATGAACACATCTCCGTATGTTTCAAAATTCGAAATTTTACCAGTTCATGTAAAATGTTGAATTCTGCTTCAGCCGGTGCTAGGGGGCGTGGGCGGTAGTTTGCACTTGACAGTACCGTCTATGAACAGGCTCAATCAAGCCGAGCCTGCAACATTTTAAATTTTGCCGCGTTTGGCTTTCTTTGGGGATTTTTATATCATTCTATTTCATTTATACTGAACTATATCGAAATCAATCAGGATCATCTACTGATCAAGACCAATCCAAATTCTCAATATGAAGACTGTGGGTCAAAGGAATCTTAAGTAATTGGGCGGACAAGGAAAAACCTACAAACGGAAAGACGGGGTAACGGCTGGACGGACAAGCTGATTCCAGTATACCCCCTTACAACTTTGCTGTGCGGGGGTATAATGATTGTGTTTAAAGCCATTGATTTCTAACAGCTTTAAACATCATGTAACATTCAGTACCTAACATGTATGATAAAGTTGAAATATGTAAAAATGTGAAGTTGTAAATTACAAATGTTGGATTTTCACATTCTATCTTTGCGGCACAAAATTTTATCAACTTATAAAATTATGAAAATAAACGTTAAATAAGTCAAAACAAAGTTCGCCTTGAATTCAGATAAAATGGTTTGGTATTTATTGTTGGTTGCGTTACGTTGAACCATCAAATGACAAGCAAGATTACATGTATTGTAATATATGTGAAGAACATAATGTAAAAAATGGTATGTGTAAAGCAGCACAGAACAGAAATTTTCAGAATAGGACACTAACAAGACATGCAGATCTGCCTGAGCACCGCAAATATATTGTAGCTCCAGCATTGCAATCAGACTTTGCATCAGCATGTAAAAAAGTTGTAGCCGAACAAGATAACGCAATTATTGCTATGATACGCATTTTACTTTGGATTGTGCAAGAAGATCTACCGCTCACAAAATTTAAAACATTGGTTGAGCTAATGAATTCTTTTAATGTGGAAGACATTGAACTATTAAACAAAAATTAAATTAATTATCAGTCACATGTTGCAGTCAATGATTTACTGGACTGTTTTGCAAAATTTGCCCAGAATAATGTGAATAAAAAACTGAATTCTTCAGAATATGTAACTGTTTTAACAGACGAAAGCACAGACATCTGCAACAACAAACGGCAAGTTATCTGTGCTCAAGTGTTAAATTATATGTTACCAAACAAGAATGCTGTAATGCAACTGGGGTTGGAATTGCTCAGGCAGTGCTAAATGAAATGATAAAGAGAAGTGTCTCGGCTAATCAAATAATGTCTCTTGGATCAGACGGGGCCACTGCTATGACAGGGAAAGAGAAAGGTAACTATTGCTATTTATTTTTTGAAAACAAAAGAAAAGTATTTAACATTTAGTGGTTGGAACAGGTAATGCAAGGTCTTGTTCATTGACATTTTTAATTAAAAATGATTGTACGTATTGTTAAGAGTATTTGCAAAATGTTATAATAAGTGTGCATCAGTGATGATGTTGAAAAATATTGTTTCTGTTTCAGGAGCTGCAGCAATTTAAAAAGATCTTATTCCCACATGCATAATGTCCATTGTGTCGCCCACAAGTTGGCTTTGTGTACATCACAAGCAGCAAAAAAAGTTCCAATGATTAAAAAGCATCAACAGATTTTCACAGATCTTTATTATTTTTTCAAGGTTTGTATATTCTGTATAATTCTTATTATCAAGTTTTCTTCTAATATCAGTAACCAGGCTTGAATTAGAGAATTTTTTTAATAAAATCATAATAGTTAACGTTTTTTTTAAAATTTATATTGGTTAAAAAGGATGAATTTTATTTTAAAATAAATCAAGTTCTGAGTTCTTAGAAATTACAAAGGGCTAGGTACGGTTTGGGTCGATTTTGGCCCATCTGCAAAAAATATTCAAAATTTGATATATCAAAATTTAATTATATTTATAACAAATGCAGCAAGATTGGGTCAGATATCTGTTTAGACAAAAAAGTTATAATAAATCAAAACGACCTATCAAGAAAACAAAATACCACAGTTTGACGTCATCAACGTCACGTATTATTTTGAGCGCATCGCTTCGAGTAATTAAAAATATAATGACGCATATGTATTTTCCAATTTGTTGATCGTGTAATGCAAAGGAGTTGATAATACATTTGATGTACATTTCCACCGTTCAATTACGATAGCAGACATAAATAATTAGTCACTGTGAAGTATATTAAAGCAGACATATAATATATACATTATATGTATTTTAACGTCTCTGATTAAAGCAGACGAAAGGGAAGACATATACAATAGCTTTTATTTATATTATTTACTTACCCTATTTAAGAAGTGTATTCAGTTATTGCTGTTTTATAAATTACATAATTACTTTAACAAGTTCATAGCTAAATTATCGGCTCTGAACCTTCTTCAGTTTAAAAGGGTTAACCACCGAAATCTATGTACGAAGAGGCACATATTCGTAATATTACCGTTATGACAATATTTTTTATTCAGTAGTCTTATGTTATAACCTATTTAGTCAAGTTCCGAACTTATTTGTATGCACGTGTTTGATAATCATCATATTCATCATCATCATTATTATTATTATTTGATATTGATCTTTCACATAATCTCTAAGATGTATGCCTCGGTTACTCGACCTACCGGAATTGCCCGAATTGCCGGAATCGTCGGGGACTTTACTGGTTTGTTAAGTAAGAGGTTTTTAAACTTTAATGAACTTTTAAGAATATTTTTGTTTTTTTATAAGATATAAACATTATCAATGATATGTCAAAGGATTTTTTGATTAAACAATAGATCTAAGGTCGGAGAGATACTGCCATACTGCCGGATTCGAGGGCCTGTGATTTTGTCATTTATGCATTTTAATAACATTTGTTTTGTCTGTTTTTATAAAAATTAAACGTTATAATTGGTCTCCAAAGGAAATGTGAAAAAAAATCGCTTTTAATTAACATTAAAAAATATTTAAAATCGGCGAAAACGGGTAAACTGCCGGAATCGGCGAATCATTACCGGCCTGTAGTTTGCTTATTTAAGAACATTTAATCAATATTCTTGCATCTTTAATTAAATATAAAACGATATCAATGATATATAAAAATATTTTTGTAAATAAAATCACTATTGATTAATAAAACAAGATATTTAATATCGGCAAGTTAAAAAAAAAAACATGTTACGAGATTTATTACAAGAGTTTTTCTTTTACAGATTTTTTCTCCTTCAAGGTATATGCACGGATAATTTAAACTACCGTAGTCATTAAAACTAGTAATTTGTTTGCAGATAAAAATATTTTCAACTTGCTTAGAATATTGTTTTAATTGAAGAAAATAGAAAAATGCGGTTATCAATCAACATAAACTTTGTTCCGGATAATTTACACTTTAGTCTAGTATTTATGTTTCCTGTTAATGGATACCACATATTTCATTGTCAGATTTTGAATATTCAGATTACATATCTAACAACACAAAACACAAAATAGGTTTGAATTCCTTTTCAATTTATGACTTAAAGAATACACATGAACACGTTAAAAAGGTGCATAAAAATTCTTAGCTTCTTCAATTACATACCATTGATGCAACCATAATGTAATATACTGCCATTAATTTGCATACCAGTACAAAAATACTCCCGACGAGTTTCTTATTTTCAGTTTTGTTTCAAGTTTCAAGTTATGACTCGTGAAATATAGGTACAGTTGCCGACAAAAAACTTTTCGAGTTATTTCGATAACATACATTTTCGTTTTATCATATGTAATGCAATTCAATATATTACCGGTGAGCACAAAGTTGAAATTCCTATTCCTAATCATTTACAGGTAAGTATGCAAAAAATACACACATACAAGACTGATTTCAGGGAAACTTTAAAAAGGGTTTCTAAAATTAATATATCAGTATGTTGTAACTATACGGTAGAGCATGCGCTATACTTTATCACTTTGTTTTGATTTTTACGGCATGTCAACACATAACTGGCCATATCGTACCGAATGCTATAATAGACTTAAAATGTTTTCACAGTGGTAGCGTGAGGTATTCAGCGTACCTGTTTTTATACCTGACCAATGCGGCATCTAACAAAAGCAAAAAATGTTAAAAATGACTTATAAAGTTTTTGAAGCAAGAGAGACTTGTATGTTAAAAATAATGAACAAAATTTCGACATTTCCAAGATAATTGCAAGCATGCAAACATTTGAAGAACTTGTTTAATTATTTCAATACGAATGTATAAAATAAAATCGCAATTAATGATTGTGACACAACCCTTCTAAATAAAGTGATGCTGGAGCCGTGCTTGAGATCATTTGGTGCGCCATCATTCAAGGGCGGTTTTATCAAGACTTTAAAAGACTTTGCCGACTTGCGTACGTGACAAACTGCTAGGTAAATGTAGGCGGAGTCATTTATGCAGACAGTTGTTGACACACTTGCCCAGCAAAGCAGCAGTGTTACAATATTTTAATTGACGAGAAAGGTCACACATATTTATCAATCAGTGGATTAGTGTCAACATTTTTTGTTTGTTACTAAAATGTCTTGGGAAAATATATCTGATATTAACGTCTTAGGATAATTAACATGCAAATATTATTGCATTTTATTGGAATTGCTCATTAAAGAGATATACTTTAGTTTATAAAAATGTACGGTGATATTTATCTCTTCACTAATTTAAGAACTGGAGCCTCTCCTACTACCAATATATACTCGATTACGGCCCTTACCAATCCGTCGCCAGTTGCCAGTATGTAAACAGTAGACTGACGTAGTGTAAACTTTGGGTAATTAACAGAAGTGCGCAAGCAGTAACCGTAAAATAGTAGGTGATAATTTGAAGCTAATATTTTATGGTAATATAAAATGTAAAAACCTAAGCGGTTAAAAAATGCGTTAACCATATATTTATAGAATCATACCAAAATTTACTCATTTTTTGGGAATTTTGCCCGAACTAGAGGATGATTGACGTCATCCGTGACGTCATCAACGTTGCCGCGATACTAAGGAACGCCAGTTTTTGATTGCATATATGATGCTTTATCAATTGACATTAAATGATTCATTTATATTAAATATTTAATTTCCTCAAAATTTTGGGCCAAAATCGACCCAAAACGTGTTGCAAGTCACCATGTTTACAATTTTATTTACAAGGCAGTGATAAGCGAGAGGCACGGTTGCATAGTATTCAAGAAGTCCCTTGATGATCCAATATTGACAGTTAAAGAAATACATTCAGTGAGATGGCTGTCATATTTTAATGCATTGACTGATGTGTGGCGGACACGTGACTGTATTCTAACATATTTGGCTGAAGCATCCCTCTAGGATCCCAAAGCCTTGGGTTTGTCACTAAACTTTGCTTCATTTTAGCAAATAGTCCTTTCAAAGCTTCCTAACAAAAATGAACAAACTTGAAACCATGAACAATTCTATTTTATTAAACAGTCAAAAGATTAAAATTTCAATATTGTTTTCCTTTATTTTCCTAGTTTGATTCTTAAATGAAAAATGCATTTCGAAAAAGTCACACTGATACTTTTTCATTCAGATGGCTACATATTCTTTTATTGGGACGTCTTACATGCTGATGGACTCCATGGCACCATTAACAGTACTGAGTAAGTTTTTTTTTTAAACAGAAAATGTGGATGTTGCCCTTGTAAAGGTAAACATAATTTTCTTTTATTTGTAGGATAGAGTGCAATAAAGAAACCCAGACTTCAAACTAATAATTAAATGTTACACACATCATTTTTCGCTTAAATTGAAATTTCTGAACTGTTTAAGTAATCATTATGATGAAGGAATTGAGAAATGATACCATCAACACCATCAGCTTTCATTATTAGCATTTTGTTGTATTGCTGAATGAAACAATAAAATAAATGTTTTTGTCTAGGTTAAGCTGGGACAGTGCATGGATGAACTGCAAGATGTCATAGAAATGAAATCATCATACCTGCTTAAACTAAAAGAAGACTTTACTAACAACCAGTTTAGAAATAAGTAGTCACTTCAAATTTTGATCTGGAGAAAATAACCCAAGCTTTTGTTGACAATTTAGTGGTATTTCTTTACTTATAATTAAAAAAAGTAAAAGGAATACAACAACAAGCAAATAGTAAATTGCAGTTTAAGAATGGCAAAACAGACTGGTTATAATTTCATCATCAAAGTTAATAAGCAGAAAATAAAATTACAAACAACAAAAACAGTTCATTAATGCCATAATTAAGGAAAAAATACAAATTCATTGTGTTAAATGTCTGTTTACTTTCTTCTAGGAATGAAAATTTGAATGTCTTTGATAGGATAGAATACTCATGATACAAAGTTTGAAGCAAACAATAACTTAAACTAAAATTTGAAATTAAAAGAATTCATCAGTGCTATATTTTTCCAGGTTTCCCATGACTGATCTGCTAACTTCCTTTGGAATTCTGGCCCTTCGGCCAATCAGCTTCTTCAGTAAGCAAGAACTAGAGGAGTATGGATCAGAGGAAATAGACATGTTATGTGATTTTTATGGACAAGAGAAAACAGTAACATGGAAAACTGATGGTGTGACAGAAACAGCAACATCTCAACTCATTGTTAATATTAGTGAAACAAGAATGGAATGGTCTTTCTTAAAAAAAGTTGTATTGGCAAACTCCACAAATTTGCTTAAACTAGCAGCTCTTGCAATGACATCTGCAGTCTTAATATCTATTAAGTTTTGCCCTGTGCCTATTGATAATGAGGTAGTTTTGTAAATTTGGAAATAAGAAAAAAGAAGACGTGTTTATGAGTTGAAATGAAAACTGTCAAGTCAAATGAAGGAAATAAATTTGAAGAGAGCTAATTCTTGTTTTTACTTGTTATACATATTATATTACATGGTCTAAAATTTATCTGTAACAGAACATTTCAAACACACCTCGTTTTTGTTTTATTTATAATTCATTGTTTGACTGGTATGACTCATTAGTAGTTTGGCTATATTACTCATTGTTTTGAACTATGTGAGTCCAAAAACCCATTGTCATCGATTTCTAGATTAATCACTGGATGAGTAACGTGCTATATAGAACTGAATGTGTCGGCGGGGCCTAGTCGGCAGTTATTTGTTTTAATCGGTTCATAAGAATGAGAATCATAAGCAAAAACAAATGTTTTCATTTTATGAATGGATTTGTCGTTATAATCATTATAATGTTTGTCAAGTCGCAATTTCTTATTGACGTTTCTATAAACGTAACTCTTTCATTCAATGTAACTCTATAAATTGGCTAATCGTAAATTGAGGTTTCGTGCGTTTCATACAAATCTTTGACAAAGTAGTGTCTGAACTATATTGTGTTACAAAATAGTGCCTAAAGAAATAATGTTGAGATAAGTTAAGAAGCAAAAATGCTGACGTCTTTAAAAGCTTTTCTAGTGTCTAAATCCCTCATGGTAGGCATCTCTTTGACAGACAAGATAAATCACTCTACCTGACTTGTAGGTTATCTTAAAGTTACAAAATAATATAGAAAAAACACACTGGTGCTTTCTAATTCGTTCATTTATTGTTTTCATTTAGCTTTTTATCTAATCGTTTGAAGTGTTAAGCAATATAGAAGCACAAGTTTAAACTTTACCTTTTTGTCTGTTTAAAAATGCAATAACCTTAATAACCCGAATATCACTGTAATTTTTGTAACTTTTAATAGCATTTTGACAGAGTTATCTCCCCCAATTTTACATCGTTGCTTTTGTTTGTTTTAGTTGGTCGTCTGTTTTAGGTTTCAAGGCTGATTGACACACTATTACCGGTACAAAATTGTTTTTCTACATTTTGTACAAAATTCTGGGAACAAAAGTGATCCCTCGGAAGCATAAGTCACAGCAAAATAACATAAGAATTGCAGACTCGGTTTGATTAAGTCTGTACATGAGGGAAAATGAAGACGCATTTTAATAGTATGGTATGCCATTAATGTTATTTGCTCTTAACACATGACAGGTTTAAATTTTCGAGCATATTTTTGTGGTATTAATCATGTTCTGGGCTAGTGTAGTATGGAGTATAATAAAAAAAACAGAGTATATGTCAAACCGGGGTAATGTAACCCTGTAAGTGGTATGTGTAATATCAGAATCAAGGGTCATATCATATATCTGTTTGTATAACTTTTGTAATGTCTATTGTAATGAACAAAGGCTATCATTCTGAATGTCGCTAACATAGCGATAATGTAATGAATACTTGGTATTTAAATGTTTTTCTTTGAATATGCTCCTTTAAACTTTATTGTATGTTGATACTCCGTTTATTGCTCCTTTGGTTTTCGCGCCAAAGTCTTATTATATTACATTGCTCCTTATAACTTTCCCGCTATTGAATTCCCATCACAAACATATTCACGTGCTATTCATGATAGCTTTGTATAAATAGAGACTGCATAGTCACAGACGTTTAGTGTGTGTTAAGAAGTATTGTAATAAGGAAAGTGATTGAGATATGAATAGGATTTTGATGTAAAATACATTTAGATTGATTTTTTGCTAAGCAAACTAGGCGGAGATGCGAAGAGAGCATTAGCTGGACTTGCGCGTAATTATTGCGCGACAATTATTCTATTGCAGTCGGAATTCTCCGAGAGAGGTACGGCAACAAACAAGAGATCATTGTTCTTCATTACAAAGAAATGCTTAATGTTCATTCACCATTTAAAAAAGGTTGAAAGCCTGCGATTTTTTGGATAAAGTTGAAAAAACCTTACGCAGTCTTAATTGCTAAAGTAAAATGTGAATCAACATTTTTTTTTTTCAATATACGCCAAAGGGCCCAAAGGGTGTCTCCGGGACTGGAAAAAAAAAAGAGCAAAGAATAGGGACTTTGACTGTTTTCGTGATACTACGAATACCCCCTTGTGAAAGTCGACCCAACGAAAAAAGTGATAGAAAAAAGGGGGTAATTAATTCAATGAAAAAAAAGGAAAAAAAAAGACGGGATTCCAACGAATACTTTGGAATAAGATTTTTTTAAAACAATACATTTTTAGAAAATCCCTAGAGTGGACAATTTTGGCCAAAAATGTTTTAAACAAAGTGTGTAGTATTGTGAGAGAAAATTGGGGGAAAATGTTATAGATTTTGACATTGGAAGAACGGAAAAAAAAATCAGAGTATTTTTATGTTGCATAGGATGCAGGAATTCGTGAATGCAAATCAAATAAAAAGTGTGTGTACTGTAATCAATTCAATAGACATCATAGAAGTATGTTGCCTAAAAAAATACAAACAAACAACACAAGAAGAATCACAGATGAGTGCAACGGAGCAAATCAATAATATCTCACCGATGGCGCAAAATTGAGAAAATGCTATGTTGTCTCACGGAGAATCTGTGTTTATGCAGACGGCGCTACCTTATATTCAAAACCCAACATCTAACGAAAGCGTCAAGACAAGAATTCTTCTTGACTTTGGCTCTCAGAGAACATATATCACACAGTCACTAGCTGACAAATTAAGACTCAAGAAGCAGAAATTCGAAGAGTTACATGTGTTTACATTTGGCGGTAAAGATGCTAGAGTGATAAAGACACACGTGACTTCCATCAATTTAAAGTTAAGAAATGGACAAAAGCTATGTCTTAAAGCAAACACTGTACCAGTGATAAGTGAAAGCATACATAGAAAGTCACTGAATTAACAAGTCCTGAAAGAATTCAGAGAGATTGCAGAAAATTTGGTTTCCCGACAAAAATGAAACATCTCAAATAAAAATTTTGATCGGTAATGGTCATTTCCTAGACATTGTACTTCAACAAAAAAATTAAGTTTAGCCCGGAATGTATCTGATGTGTTGTAAACTCGGTTGGATTCTAACAGGATAGTCATACTCAGAAATAAAAGAGGAAGAGGAACCAAACATGATCATTCTCACACACGGAATTGTTAACAATTCAACTATAAACAAAGGAATATTCTGTGGTATCGTTTCTTGTGAAATTTCGATTTAAGATCTAGAGGATTTTTGGAACATAGAGGCTATAGTCATTTGTGACAAAGACAAAATGAATGTTGATGAGTTATCAATGAGAAAGTTAAAAAGCACACTCACCTTTCAGGATGGTAGATACAGTGTTACCTGGCCATGAACAAAAGAAAATCAAGATTTACCCGAAAACAAATGACTTGCAATTGGACGACTTAGGTCGTGTTTGAAAAGACTAGAAAACAAACCAAACCTGCTAGAGAAATACAACAATGTTATAAAAGACCTGCTGTCAAAAGGACTTATTGAGAAGGTTCAAGACTCGGGGAAACAAGGAATTAATGCATCATTATATTCCTCATCATCAGCTTATCACGCCACAAAAGTCAACAACAAAGCTAAGGATTGTTTATGATGTGTCGACAAAAATATCACCAGAATCAAAGAGTTTGAATGAGTGTCTTTCTCGAGGTCCTGTTTTACTCAAGGACTTGTGTGGGATACTTATAAGATTTCGTTTACATAAGGTGGCAATAGTTGCACACATTTTTTCAAGTTTGTCTGCAAGACTCAGAACGCGATGTAACCAGATTCCTTTGGATTAAAGACACAAAAAGACCATCACTTTTTCCAAACAACATCGATGTAGAGTACCGTTTGGGATAGTTTCAAGCCGTTTTCTTCTGAGTGCAACGATTAAGACTCATTTAAATACTTATGACACTAAACTATCAGAACAGATGAAACATGACATTTATGTGGACAATATTATAACCGGAGCATCCAGCGATGAACAAGCTGTAGATTAGTATAAAGAAGCAAAAGTATGTTTTAAGACGCCCAAATGAATCTTCTGGCGTGGAGTTCAAGTAGTGAAAAAGTAAACAAAAGTAAGTCTTATTCCAGAAGTTTACAGATCCACTGAAACTGAAATAAAGGTTATAGGACATGTTTGGTACATAAAATCAATATTCTGTCAGTAAAATCGGTGAGTTCGAATATAAACCGTTCATTAGTGACAAAATGAATCGTACTGAAAGGAATAGCATCAGTATTTGACCCCATGGGTCTTGTGTCACCAGTCACTCTTCATGGAAAAATTTTGCTTGAAGAAATGTGGGAAAGTGGCTTCGACTAGGATTAAAAGATTAACAGACGAACATCGTGCTCGATAAGTGTCATTTATCAGCGATCAGGTTAGGTTGATATCTGACATCAAATATGCCGGAGTATCGGTTCTCTCAAGGACAAATATGTAAAATACAATTTGCTTTGTTTTTGTGAATCTTCGTCAAAAGCTTATGCCACAACAATCTATTTACAGCAAGAAAATGCAACTGATGGTTAAAACCAAACTTGATCTTTGCCAAACACGTCTTGCTCCGGTCAAGAACATGACATATACCAAGACTAGAGCTGTATGACAGTGCTAATAGGTGTAGGTGTTTGAAATTTGAGAAAGACACAGTTAATGATAGAAATATCGCACGAATACCTTTGGACCGACTCTCAGATAGGCATTAGACTGGATTAATAGTAAAAAGGCAACTTCCCGTATTTGTGAAAAATAGAGTTAAAGAAATCAAAAGCAATAATTGTGTGATTTTTGCTCATGTAGACACAAAATAATCCAGCTTATGTTGCAACTCGAGGTTCGTCGAGTGAGTGATTTAAAGGATACATTCTTTTTGGTGGAACGGTCCCACTTGGTGTTTTTGAAAGTCAACGAAACTGGTACAAATCACGACAAATATTATTGACATGAATTAAAGCGAGAAAAGATGAAAGAACTATGTGTTTCATTGCATGTCGAAAGAAATGAAAGCAAAACAAAACATGATATTGTTACCCCACCATGTGAATTGACATTCAAAGATATTCAACATTGATAAAATTATTTGCGTGTTACAGGTCTTGTGTTCAAAGTTCATTAGGAAACTCCAAAATGTAAAAGTTGATGCAAAATATCTAACTTGTGACTACGACTTACGAAAAAACTGAAAATGTGTGCTATAGTTTATGTACAAAAGAACAATTTATTAATCTAAGGATTATAAGAATATTCAAAAGAAAAAGCCTCCGGACTACAAAGACAACTCGGACTGGTTATCGACAACAATATGAATTATTGCGTTTGTTAACTGGGCGTTTAGCGGGACACTCTTGCTATATCAGAAGGAGAAAGACAACCTATTCTTCTATCCTCACAAAGAAAAAGGTTACATGAGACTAGTGATTCAAAGGTACATAAAGAGTGAATGCGTGATGGAATATCACATACGCCATCCAAAAACAAGACAAACATATTGGATAACTCGCGGTCGTTCAACGGGCAAAGGCCAGCCATTAAATAATTTAATGTGCGCGCTGCTACGATGGAGGCCCATACAAAATGCCTGTAATGGCTCACTTCCGCAGTTCAAGAGTACAAAAGTCAAGTGCATTTTTCACGAATTGGATTACATTATCTTGACTAGTTGAACATTTAAGACATCAAATGGTAATAGAAAAATCTGGATATGTTATTTTCGTGTTGACAACACGTGCTATTCATTTGGAAGTTGATTTCAGAAGTTTAAGTACAGAAGAACTTCATTTCGACAAAGAAACACTCCTATCGAGATTGTTTCTGATAACGCTGCTCAGTTAAACTTGCCACGCAAAGTCATAAACATATATGGAAAAACGCTAAGTGCAACTGGTGAAGTAAAGTCATCGTAGCTTCGTAAGGCATTGAATTCATTGTCGATTAGCTCCCTGGATGGGGGATCTATTAACGTTAGTTGGTAGTTAAAAGTGCACTAAAAAATCATTAGGACGAAAATTCTTACAATTATTCAAATAACTTCAAGCTACTATAAGGATTGGAAAACCTTCATTGTTCAATTCGAGACCCTTAGTTTACGAAGAAATATGATTTATCTCGTACATCACTTGGGCCTGGGCACTTCTTAAACATAAATCCAAACACCGGGTACCAGACTTAGAAGACGTACGTGGTGATTGAAAAACATACCTGTCGAAAATTTCAACTAAAAACTGTCGGAAAAGACACACATACTGAATGATTCTGAAAATTGCCGTGGATAATACCTTTGAGTTTAAGAGAGCGATTCAGACTCAATAAAATCCAGCACGGATTACTGCCAAAACTATACGAGTACTGTGATGTTGTGCAAAAAAGGAAACTTACTAGAGGAAGTTGGAAAAATTGGTCGCATTGTGAGTTCGTGTGACTAGTAAAATGATGGAGAAATTCGACTGCTTAAAGTACAGCATACCTTCGTAAGAGAATGATAAGAAGACCTTTGAACTTACTTATATTTTTTAATGTGATAAAACTCACCTTATGAGTACAAGGCTGATACGACAGTTGTGAAAAGTGAAAGAAACCATATAAAAGTATTCAACAGAAGGCAGCAGAAATGCAAACAAAAAAATTAAAAAAATATTTTTAAGTAAAAATATAAAAAAAATAAATGATAGTAATAACTATGACATTGTCATAAAATAATATGTGTAGTTCCTAAACATTAAACAATACATTCTGTATCGAATAGAGACACGAACACAGTCTTTAACTGTCTGACATTTAGAAAATGTGTGTTTGAACACTCAGGAAAGATCCGAAGAGACTTGTATATAAGCACTTTTATATATATGTTTGTACTTATGCATTTGGAAGAGATCATATGTCATGTTATTGCATTCATGACACTTTAAGTTAATCAATGTGATTGTCATAGATGTTTCTAAATATTAATAATTAGCTCAGGTTAATCATTTCTTGAAAAACATAAATATTGTGTTCTACTATAAAATAAATTGTAAGCCTCATTTGTTCTTATGGGCTGAAGTGTCGCTAAACATAAGCATACTGTAATGAGTACTGGTATTTAAATGCTGTTCTTGAACTATGCTCCTTTAAACTTATTGTATGTATACTCGTGTATTACTCCTTTGGTTTTCGCGCCAAAGTCTTATTATATTACATTGCTCCTTAAAACTTTCCCGCCATTGAATTCCCGCCACAAACATATTCGCGTGCTTTTCAGGATAGTTTTGTATAAATAGAGACCGCATGGACGACACTGAATGCTTTTGATTTCTTGGTAAAGTTTAAATTGTTTTTAATAAACACAGTTCATGAGAAGGAAGAATGAATATTACATCCATTCCTTATTTATTTGTTATACAAGCATTAAAATTCTGAAGCTATTAAGACAAAATATGAAAACACAATTGACGTTTTGTTGCATTTTGTTAAATGTTTCTGTAAATTTCAAATCTTTGTTTTAATATTCACCTTTAGATTTTTAATGAAGCAATTTTTAACGGCCAGTTATTTCTAAAAAGATGCGTATATTCAATGAAAATCAATGATAGAAAAGAATGCAAAGAAAGACAAAACCCAAATCATATATACAATAAAAACATTCAGGCGGTCATTTCAGTCCGACTTTTTTATATTTTGTATTACAGATTATACAGACGGAAAAAGAATAATTAGGTTATCAAATTACATGAGGAACTAACCTTGTCAACTATGAATTGGAAACATTGTACACATTTTTGTTGCACTGAAGCTAAGTAAAATGTTAGACTTCATAGTTTCTTATGTTAAATATATGTTATGACAGAAACAAGATCATTTATATATGATTTTCATAGACAGTGAACAATTACGGGCACTAAAGCACATACAAACGGAATCTTTGTACTCACAAATTATACTACGGGGAACATGATTGCTTCAAAATAATACTATGGCAAACGTAATTGCTTCGAAATTATACTACGGGGAACTTAATAACTTTTAGATGTTTATTTATTACATTCATATATTATCAATGTCTGATTTAGGAATTGGAAAACCGTTACTTACACAATTTGCTGAAAATGTATGATAGTGTTGTTATATTTTTTGGTCGTTTATCTTACAAGAATGATAAGGACTACCGTCCATGAACTGACTCAATCAAACAGAGCGTGCAACATTTTCAACTTTGCCGTGTTGTGCTTTCTTTAGAGATCCGCTTTCTCCATTTTAGACATTTTGTACAAATAACTGTAACAATAGGAACGTAGGCACTTAACTATCGTCAATATATTATAAAAAATTTATTTTAGAAGTGTTCGTTACAAAACTAAATACTTGTATGTTTTCAAACAAGAATCTTCACAAATGCGATTAACAATGCTATTTTGAGACGATGTGCATAGTCAAATAATAAAATTAAGGAAATGTAGCATTATGCAATTCTCAATGACGATCTAGTCGATGGTTCATGTAACACTATATGTCATGTTACAATTAACCAGTTATTTTTTCACAAATAGTATTTCAACTTTGTCTATGTCAGCATCTTTAGCATGCGATTTGATTTTCCACTAGTTACTGGTGTTGATACTTTGCATAGAATATCACTTTAGTCAACCCAGATAACATCAGGTCTGGATGGCCACTGAAACATCTGTTTCTTTTGTTCTAGGAATGTTACTTCATTTGCTGTGTTCTTCGTCAACAGTGCTTATCTTTCCAATGTACCAGCGACACAAATATAACTCAGCTATATAATCATCTTCATCATTCTTTGTTGTAACAGATTGCACACTTGATTTATTTGCAGATGATTTATCCTCGCTGTTACTTTTGGGACGAGTGTTTCATGTCACCAAGTACTGTAAGTAGCGGATTCATGTAACAAACATGTATTAGTAACAACTAAATTAACGAACAGCCACGCAGCTATCTTCTTTACCTAGGATCTCATGCTATTTTATTGTTACAATTTAAATCGAGTTGATTGTTCCCTTTAGCTTGTTTTCACACTTATTTGTAGCAAGAAATACAAATTTCATATTCTTCATAGCACAATTGACAGATTGAGACCACGCATAGAAATCTGACGCATTCTATATGCAAACTTTCCCAGTATTTACTACCTAGTCTGCTAAACGCTTTATTCGGCCACCAAGGCCATCGCATTTGCACTTTTCAATGCCCTGCTTCCCAGTAGTTCCATTTAGCATGAATGCCGTAGATATTGTTGTGATTCGCTATACAACGGAAAAGTAGCTTGTTTCTGTACTGGGAAGTAGGACTATCTGACCAATAATGTATACATGTTACTTCAGGAATAAGTAGTTTTACAGCTGGAATAAATTTGTCAATAATTGTAAGAACTGTGATTGCGTTATGGCCCATTTCATCTGAAACTGGTGTATCGTTGGATGTCTTTCCATTTTCTGATCTAACGTAATCATTTTTTGCCAGGCATAGCTCGTGAGTTTTTGTCTCGCTTTATGTGCTGCAACTTTGATTTCATGGCAAACAGCATTTCCAAAAACCAACTCTTTTATGCACACGTTTTCTTTGTTCTTGTGCAAGGTTAACATTTTTAATAACTTTGGAGCCTTTGATCTTGGTATATTACTATGCTCATTTTGTTTCTTGTTCATTCCTTTATTTTTATTTGCTTTTGCCAATTCTTTAATGACTCATTCATATGTATAGTTCAATTAGTAATAATGAAGTTTTCTAGCAATAAATGGCGTAAAGGTGGCTATTAAAGTGTTTGATTAAACTAATGTAATACAAGATAACATTTCTAAAAACAAAATTATATGGTATTATACAGAATCGTTTATGCGGACATAAGAACAACAGTACAGGAAATTGCTGTTAAATCTCATATTTCATGCTTTATTATTAAGTTATTTCTAGTTGGCTTCTTCTAGTTGGCTGCTTCAGTCAACACCTTTCTTCAATATTGTAAAATCACACTTAATATATTTGGCCTGCCGCTTTTTATACGCCCGTTTGAAAAAAATGGTACATATGATAGTTTCCCCCTGGCGGACGGGAGGCGTCCTAATTTTGTCCGTAGCTATCTCCTACTCACATGAAGGAATTTTAATGAAACTTCATTGAAATGTTCACCACTCTAAGAAGCCGTCACTGCGACCAAGGTCACACCATATAGGGGTCAAAGTTCAGATGCAAATGTGTATTCGGACTATAAGTAATCATTCATTGAGGGATTGAAACACAAATGGTCAATATCATAACTTCTCGTACAATTTAGGTTTATATATGCAAGGTCAAGGTCACTTAAGATGATAAACTATAGAAATTTTGTCAGGAACATTATTCCATATCTCCTCCACGCATGATGGGATTCTAATGAAAAAATCTGGGAACATAGTGATCCCTCGAGAGCATTTATCACAACAAAAGAACAACCGCTCAAGCCGATGCTATGGGGCGTGAGGAATGTTGCACACATTCATCATCCTTCATGTACAGACTCAATCAAATATGATAAACAAGATCAACAAGGAAAGGCGGCGTTCAATGAACGCAACCCCCGTATGACCCAGCAACAAGAACCAGTGGTAAGGAGCCCAAGCCCAGCCCAAACAAAAAATGTCAAGGTTACATAGAGAGGTCAAAGTTTGTGTACGGTGACCATTTAGTCATCATTTATTGATGGATTGTAACACAAATAATAAATATCATGACTTCATGTGTGACACATGTAAATTAGTTTAAAATTTGCAAGGTCAAGTTCACTAGAGATGATATAATATCCAGATAGTATCCGGAAATGGCCTAGATGATATATTCTATATGCGTTTCTATAATGCCCACATCTCTGTCAAAAGCTTTTATGACGGGCGTATTTTGCGACAATGTTGTCATTGTTTTGTGATTGGGGACGTGGACGGCAACTCGAACATTCTAATCAAACCGAGCCTCTTGCCGTGGTGGGATTACTTTAGAGATTTTGTTTATCTCTTTTTTATTGGAATAATACTATCGTGTCAAATTAAAGGTTCCGTGATCACCGTCGTATGAAATTATCTGCAACAATTTCAATTTTGCCGTTTTTGACTTTCTTTAGGGGTTCTTTTTCCTCACTTTTTAACTGTAGGTGGAATAGCGAATAGGCTGGGTTTGATTGAGTCTGATCATAGAAAACAGGATTATCTCTACAGGCGACAGACAAGTTGCTGAACAATTCTGATTCTGTCACAAATGTTGAAGTTCAATAGGATTTGAGGTTTTGCATAATACAGCCTGGATCTAGTCTCTTTGACATAATATTTATTTTAGAAGCGTCCTTCAAGGAATTAAACGGGTATCAAAAGACAAGGTTTTGGTGAAGGAAAAGGAAAGAACACGAAATTTGACATGAGGGGGGAGATGGAAGGAAAATACTTACCATCAAGATATGACATTACATAATTTATTAATATACAGAACATTTAACAATACATAAGAGATACATGTGGAGCATGTACACGATCATAGAGAGCGACTGCCTTGTAACACCAGTTGTTATAACACAACTTGCTGCCTTGTACATGAAGGAAAACATACGCATTAATTCAGTCATATAATTTTCTAAATTATGCTATCTTTGTCAATTTTATGTATACATATAATAAGAAAATCTCCTCTTATACATTGACATAAATAAGAATATCTCTTATATACATGTAGGTGAAAGTTTCCACAGTGTTGCAAAATTGATAATATCAACGAATAAACTTAACGGCTCTAAGCTGAGAAACTCTTGCGCTATTGCTCGCTATATTTTGTCTGCTGATAATTAATTGAGGATGTAGTTTTCCCAAGAGACGCTGCTGTTTTATAGAGAATGCTTGTATTTCACCAATGTACAGATAAATGTCTTTAAATTGTAAATGTTGTCTGTTTATAGAATTAGCAACACATGTACATCTGAAGTAAAAGGATAAGTTAAACACAAATGAACTGACAATGCTTCCCTCTTAAGTAAATACATATTGTAAGTCGTAAAAAAAGAATGGCATACATATTTAAAAAGAAGAAAACAAATATTTAAATAGCAATATAAAAGAAATAGGAGTATAAAGGATGCACGAAAAGACTATATAATTATGTATTAAGAAGATGTGAGGCATAGAACATATGAATGATATTAAAAATTTGGGATATCCCCCAAATTTGGGGAGCGTAACATATTTACAAAATATATATATAATTTTCATACAACGGAAGAGAACAAGACATGTATACATATGCATAGTATATAAAAGATACAATAACAGATGACATTCTTTTACAATTGTAAACTGACTTATGGGTGAATATTGTTGTCTTAAACGAAAGCAAAAGTTAATACTATGTTTAAAATCATTCATTTTAAATATATGAACGTTGGTATATTCATCCTAGGTGACAAAAATAAACAAAGCTACTTAGACCCGTACCAATAATTGAATCTTTATTGAAGAACGAAAAAGAGAAAGTATATATAAATATATTAAATTCAACAAGTGCAGTTTCAATAATTTTACAGGAGATATGTAAAACCATTTCGCATTGATATCTGTGGTCATTGCAAACAAAGGTGTTGTATAGGTCAAAACTAAATTTGTTTTAATAGCGTTCCAGAAGTCACGTATTTCAATCTCTGCCCTTGACAAAACCCATAAGGTGGTTTGTATTGACATTCGTAAGAAGATTGCAAATGCTAACGACGCACATATGAAAAACACATCCTTTACATCGATAAACACTTCACAGTATATATGTGTAGTTTTTTAGTTAAACAATTCTTTAAGACTAGATTTCTTGTCTTTCTTTAAATTTGTATCCACATTTCCATACAAATGCCATAAAAATGAAAGCAATGCGTTAATTTAAGCTTACCGAGTTAATTTGATGCCCTGAAGCACCTAAAAAAGCTGGTAGTGTCATTCAGCTGACAAAAACTATTTATTGAGTAATTACGCAAATTAAGAAAGAGTAATATAATACTTCAGCCAACGCTACTAAACGGAACAACAAGTTGTATGAGACGATCATGTTTACTAGCGGCGCGGGCCACCTACGCTATTAATATTGTTTGCTGTGCCACCAAATAATCACAATGAAAAGTGATATTTAAGAGATAGCGGCAATCATCGTGTTATTATGTTTAGTCACACGTTTCAGAAGTTGTTTTGAACACAATAAATCAAGTAATTAGTGCGGTTCTTTCTTTGTGTCCGCAGATTTGCGTTTTCAATATGTCTTAATAGAGTAATAAAATCACAAAGCAGGAGTATCACAAAGCAGACCTTATCACAAAAGAATAGGGAAACATTTTCCAGTTATAGAAACATATTACATTTGCTTTATAAAAAGATAGATTTAAATAGCCTTATTAAAGTTTGAAAATAAAACATCTCATAAGGTATTTCAACATTGCAAACACTGTAACAGTCAGTGAAAGTCTTTGTTCTTTAAACATATACAAGGAACAAACTCATTTAAAACATTTATTATCAGAATTGAAAATTATGTATATGACTGATAACACCAAAGACTATGAACCTTTATGTTCATGTCATATAGATGATATGTGTTTGTTTTGCATGTAAGATCGAAATATATTTCACTGAGTGGACATCAAATACAATATTTTTACGAGTGAAAATATAATAGCTGGTGTTGCATGGTTAAATATATTTCAATCTTGCATGCAAAACAAACCTATAATTTGCAATTTATTTTTATGCTTTCTGATTTTAAAGTTGTGTTGTGACTTAAAGTTGTGTTATTGACAGAGTCATGAAAGCGTGGTTAAGCAATTTACTAACTATCCATACCCAACCGATTTTGCTACTCACGTAATTATGAATGCACGGCTGCAATATTTTACCTGAAAATAGCGTTAATAACAAACATAGTGTAAAGATGCGCTAAATGTACACTACTAGACCGCTGCAAAAAAATAACTCTATTAAAATTAAACTGTCTTTATTGGTATTGATCAAATAGAATATAAAATTGTGTAAGTCATACTGAAGTATATTGAACTCGTTGAATAAAAAAATTCAACTCCGCAAGAAATTTAGTATTCGAACTTACACTCAGTTCCAATATCTCTATATTACAGTACTTAATAACGCGCAGTTGTTAAAAACAATCGTTTAAGTAAATATGTAACAAAACCTGTTTATTTATTTTGACTTCTAATTTTCAAAACCTGTGAATCAGTGCAGACAATGATCAGCTTGGATTTGTGACTGTTAGCTTTAACCAATACTTAATCCAAAAATGGTGAAAGGTTTGTCTTTATTCGGAAAAAGACACCCATTTCAATATTATTTTGGAGAGGGAATTATTTATATTTTTATAAATATCTCTATAAATCAATAAATACATTTTTTGTTTTCAAATAAAATATACTGTATTGTGGTTGTCGATTTCTTAAATAAAAGAACTTGATTCTAAAAAATTCGTTTATTCTAAATTAAGTATCATATACATGAAGGGTACTTAGAACTGTCATGGTTTGAAACTTAAATGTACAAGTGCAATGAAACTTAATAGAACAATTTATACAAAATTAATTGAAAGCTCATTCACTCCAATTTCAAAATAATATGATAATCTTACCATATACCCCTTAAAGTGAGTAAATATGCTGGACCGTGAATTCATATCTGTTTATATGAAGAAATTCTGTTGTGAAAAAATATAATTTACATGTAAGGTGAATAAATTTCTAATCAGATAATTAACAGCAAAACAATATTGAATGGTAGTCTTATTTTGACTGTATTGCTCGTTACTGGAATGTTGAATCCTTCTTCATGGAGAGCTTCCTTGAAAAAAAAACAAATTCAATTTATATAGTAAACCAAATGTTAAATTTCTAATCAGATAATTTAACAGCAAAAACAATATGAATGGTAGTCTTATTTTGACTGTATTGCTGTGTTACTGGAATGTTGAATCCTTCTTCATTGAGAGCTTCCTTGAAAAAAACAAATTCAATTTATATGTAACCAAATGTTTTAAAAAAAACATCTGGATACAAATCCAATCAAAAGTAAAATCATAGTATTTAGTATGTCTAAAAAATATATTAAACGTTACTAACATGTTTTGATTTAAGCAGGTAAAAACGAAAAATAATTCAAAACTGTATGATGTTGTATTAGCAAAAATAAATCTTATTGACGATGTCTAACTGTTTGAAAATACTCCAAAAGTCAAATTAAATATCTTAAATGAGAACATTTTACATAAACGCATTTACATTTTTATTGATTGATACTGTTGTTTTCACCAATTGCCTCTTATAGTTTGCAAAATAATACGATTAGGTCTTGAGTATGATATTTACTATTTTCATGATAATACTTAACATACTTGATAAAATAAATTTCATTTTCTATTGCATGCAGTGATGATTGATATCTTTTTACGATTGCATATTTGTATGACGATTTATATATAGAATTGGACCGCTACTGATTATTTTGTAAAAATAAAACCTTTGTATTATATGTTTATGTATATGTACTCACAGGCATTTGCCTTTTATTCAATAAAAATTATTCATTTAGCACAAGTTTACGTGTTGGTTAAGCCTAATAAACGATAAAATGGGCTTAACCTTGAAATGAACACACTGGAAGACTTTTTGCGTTTGTAATAAATCATTTTAGATGGAATTCCCCCGAGAACACCGCTATTAAATTGTTTTATGATATCAAGGCAGTGTTTTTATTGATTATAAAGCCCTGCTACACATTTTGCAAAAGTTCTTGAATACAAAGCTTTTTCAGGGCATCGAGTGAACTCTATAAAATGAGAATATTGTTCGTTTTAGAAATTTCTGGAAAAAATGTTATCCCTCGGAAGCAGTAAAACAGCAAATTTACATTGAAATTGCAGACTCGGTTTGCTTGAGTTGGTACATGTAAAGACTTTAAAATCGATTTTAAACATAATAAATAAATTGATGTAATATTTTGGATTAATATGAACTGATAATGCATTTGATTCTTGGTCTGGTGTAATGTGTAACTGCAAATATCTTTATAAACAAACACAGGATGCAGAATGCATGAAACTGGTTTAATGATAATATTTATAAGCAATTCATAGTAAAATAAACATTCAACAGTAAAATAAGGGTGGACAATTTTCTGAATATACTATGAATGTAAGTTATAAAATTTAAGATTGGTTGAAAAGAAAGTTTTGATTATTACTAATTATTCAATTATATAATATAATGTAACGCTACCGAAGAAAATCTGTCGGAAATAAAATAGAAACCACTTTTACTTATTAATTAGAGGTAAATACTTGGTTGCTGCTCGCCATAATGCAATAATGGCAATCGTATCCAAAATGTTCTTCGGGCCTGAGGCCCTCAGGCAATTATGCATATCTTCGGACCATTATCGCCTATTGGCGAGCTGCAACCAAGTATTTGCAGCAACGTCTTGAATACCTTTGCCGGAAATACGGCTTTAAGACATTGCCGCTAATCTTTGTTGTCGCCCTTAGTTGTCAATGTAAATATATATCTGTCTCTGAACATGATAACACAAAATAAATAAAAGAATGTTGTTGTTTTTTTTGTATAAATTGATAAATACTCTTTATATTTATTTGTGAGAATAACGTTTAGTGCCAGTTTTCTATGCATTTGTGTACTTTCAAGAATGGTTCTGATGTCAAGTCACAAACTAAGCTTTAAATGCCCCCAATATTTTTTCTACCATCAATCTAAAATCATTTTCGGAATTTCTTAGAGTCATGTTTTGAACACAGGGACCCAGCACAGTGTTGGGATAGTGTAAAAAAGTAATTCTAAAAAAATATATATACCTTATATATAATATATAGACAAGGGGTTGAACTCGCCAAATCGGCCGATTGTCACTAGTCCAGTACAAGTCAAAATTACACAGTCATTTTTACGTAAATCATATAAAGCTATATATCAAATTGCAGGTAAATGACATCACTAGACGTTGACAATAACATTATTGTCCCCACTTAAACCGTTTTTTGAACAAACAAACCGATATTTCAGATGGAAAATCGTATTTTTGCTAGGTCGGACACGACCGTGTAACCAGTCCCTACTCAATTTTCTACGTGTAAAAACGCAATTCCAAACAACGACAGTGTATCATCTCGCAATAAATCGATAAAACACATTCAAAGAAACAACTTACCGCTAAAATATTGATCCAAAACCAATCAATTACAGGTAACATTCGGTTTTTTTTGTCACTCTTCCGTGAAAATAAACAGCTGAAGACATGTTTCTTGTCCGAGATAAATACTCGGCTCCGGTTGTAAGACGCCTTTTGATTGGACGATTCTGTGTCCCAGCTCAGCTATCTATTTCAATGCTGAATTCGGGTTCCATGGCACGTGAATTTTAGCGCTAATTTTGAAAGTCCGTAATTATTTTGGTGAAAACAACTTATTTTTTCAGCTTTTCAACAATTCGTTCCTGATTCATAGCGAAAATGCTTGTAAACTGGTAAGATTGTATGTTCCGTGGAAATAATGACATTAAAAGTACTTGACACATTAAATTTACACAAGAATTGTCCATTGTTTACATTGCATTTCAAAGGATTCTATGCAGGATTCTATGCATATACATGTATATATGGCCTATATCAATATAAATAACAGTGTGGAAAGTTGGAAACTCCTTTTTTAGGTATACTATTCAAAGAACCCATTTAGTGGCGTCCCCATGATAAAGTTTATTCATATAAGCTGGTATCTCCATAGCTACTAAAAGGATTGGATTGAAAGTTCATATGCTGTGATTATCTAACATGATTGATACCAGTACCATAACTCTGATTTGCTTTTTTGCATATTTATGCCCCTTTTTCGACTTAGAAATTATTGGGTAAGTTTTTGCGTGTAAGCTGGTATCTCCATAACTACTGAAGAGAGTGGATTGAAACTTCACTTATTCTCTGTGATTATGTTACATGATTTTGAAAAGTCCTATAACTGATTTGTGTTTTGGCATAAGCTGGTATCTCCATGACTCCGAAGGAAATGGATTGAAACTTCATATGCTTCTTCCTTGTAATTATCTAAAATGATTGGTACAAGAACCTTAACTCTGGTTTGCTTTTTTGCATAATTAAGCAACTTATACAACTTAAAAATGTTTAAGTTTTCGCGTGTAAGCTGGTATTTCAATAACTTCTCAAGGGTTTGTACCTTTTTTGAGACAATTTCATGTATTCATATAGGTAAGCATTATTATATTATGTAAAAATTTGGATAAGTTATAGAGTTTTTTCAATACAATTTTCAATCACATTCGGGACAGTTCCATTCAGTTCCTTCCTTTGAATATTTTTCCATTTTTTTTGCATTATGCAAACCAGCACATTTTCTGTGAAACCAATAATTACAAGAATCAAATAGAATCCATTGATTTCCTTCTGACTTTTGACATTTTTTACAGAGATCACTTGTCAAACTTGATGACCCTGGTTGGGGTTCAGGCTCTGGACTGGGTTGAACAGTTACTGTGGGTTGTACTTCAGTAGTTGACTCCACTAATTGTATTGTTTCTGTAGAAGTTTCAGTAGCCTTTTTTTCTGCTTTGTATGCTCCGAAGATTTTGACACTTTTATTTGCTTCCTGTGAGCCATTGTTTTCATAATATGAAAAGCTCCTTTGATATCTCGGCAGAACTGGGCAAATAAAACCATAAAATATTTATTAATAATTTCATTGTATATGCTGCATATCTGGGCAGTTGTAAGTACCAAAGAGTCGACAAGTTCTGTTAATATCATATGTTCTTGGTTTAAAGAAAATTCTTCTACTGTCTCCTCTTTCAATTTATTAATAACCATATGTGAAAATTGTTCAAATAAACCTTTTTCACTAAGCACATGCTCCAAACAATTGTTAAACATTGATTTGCCATATTTTATCAAATTTTCATTTATTAGCTTTGCCAAACACAAATCAGTTAAAGTCAAGAAAAATTTGAACATACTATCCGTTACATTGGTAAGACCACGTTTTACATTTTGTTTTCTTTCAGTGTCTATGAGGGAGTCTGGTTCAGATGTCACCTGATGTAAATAATGTTCTTCTTCTTTGAAAGAGTTAAGAATAAGAAGAGTATTTTTAGCTTCTTTAAATTTTGTTTGTGATGTTTTAGATTTAGTAAACATATTAGATTGTAATACTTGCACATATTTTTTTCTTAGCTTTGCTACACAGTAACCTGCAACATAGCGAATTCTTGACCGGGAAGCATCTGTAACAAACCTTCTATTAACATTCATTCCTTGTGTTTGTAGTAATTCAAGTCTTTGTGTTAGTATAAAGTCTCTAATATATTCCACAATCATGTAACAAACCATTTTGTGTTCTTCTTCAAACAAATTATCTGTTCCCATATTAAATAAGCTGAGACAATCCATTGTATATTGGACATCAAGTGTATATTCATACATTTTTTTAAAAAAAATTGCCAATACACTCTCTGGTATAGAAGTACCAGGTTGAAAACTGTCCATATTTAATTCTTTGAAAATATTTGAACATGTTAAGAATAATCTTTTTACAAAAGTCACTAGTTTTAGGTTTTCAGGATGAAGTTGTGATAATATATAAGATTACATTTTGGCTGAGAAGTTCCAAATGGTTTTTTGAAAGCAATTTCTGCAAGCATATTCTTCATGATGAATCTATTGTGAATTTCAAACTGTAATACCTCTTGTTCATCACTATCAATTGAAGCAAGTATATCATTGAAGTCATCCTCAAGTTCCATTTCTTCGCTAGTAGTGTCTAAGAGAATACTTGTGCTTGTTGCTTTCACTGGTGTTGGTATTAGCAGTTGCTCTGTTTCATTACTGGAATGAATATATAATGAACATAAGATATTGTAATTAATAAAGAACTAATAATTGAATTGTATCAATATCTATGTATTGTTGCTCTGGTAATTATATTTGTGAAATATCAAATATGCTGCATTTGTCATTAAAAATGGTACCAAAAATTTTGTAATATTTCAAATCCATATCATTTTTGAGAAATACTACTGATCTTTTTAACTGAACCATAGCTTATATAACATGAAGATTTATCCCCAGAAATAATGTATACATAGTTTGATTCAATTTTTGTCAGCCAAATTGACAATATCAGCTGAATTTGAATTCATGGTTTAGATTACCAGAGCATCAATGCATGTAATTATGCATGCTTTTTTTAACTATCTGATTATGATTTCTATGTATTATTAATCTATTAAAGGTGTATAAAGCTATACATAATCTGCCTATATTTAACAAAATCATTATTTGAATGTAATAAAAGTAGTAAAATGTAAACACAGTGCATTTTGACTTCCATACAAAAAAAATTAATAATAACTATGCCAAAACAGCAAAAGGTGGTTCAAAACAGCAAAAAAAAATGTTAGTTATTTTTTGGACCTAATAT
The DNA here is from genome assembly GCF_026571515.1 of Ruditapes philippinarum. Lineage (NCBI taxonomy): Eukaryota > Metazoa > Mollusca > Bivalvia > Venerida > Veneridae > Ruditapes > Ruditapes philippinarum. The sequence continues at coordinate 107,558 of NW_026863766.1, read as the reverse complement.
TACACACACAAAAAAATTCTTAAAATGAAAAGCATTTCTACAGCATAATGTGCCTTTAAAGAAAATAACTTTTGGCGAATAGCTAAGGAAATAACATCTACCATATCATATCTTAAGTTAAAAATGCACTGTATTTGCATGAAACATCTGGAGGCATGTTGTGTATAGCTATATTTTATACAGGTGAAAGTTATTTCATATTGTGACATGCTTAACTAAAATATGACAAATATACATGTATAATTTTTTTAAAATTCTATTTATGTCTTCTGAATAAATAAAGGTTTCAGGAATATAAAATGCTCTTTTCAGATGAAGATTGTTAATATATAAATGTATGACAATATAGAAATTATTTACAAACTGGTTTAAATCCAGTTAAACTACAATGTACAACCATTTATACTGAATTCAGATAGGAAAAAAATATGAATTTCTAATGTATTTCTTATAGTTACTTTACAGGGTATGCTATTTTTGATATAAACAATTTTTCTCCACTTTAAACATGGTCAAACAGTTAAACCTGTGTAATGCAGTTGATGAAGTTAATCTGTGGGTCAATTCCTACATTCATTAAAAAAAAGTTTAAAGGCACATAATGCTTTGGAAATGAAAGAGTTTTTACTAAATATATAGAAAGAGAAATCAGGTGTTTCATAAGATTGATATTAATGGTTTTTGAGAAGCCTTATCACCCATATTGTCATAAAAGTATTTACATTTAAATAAAGTAGTATTTTGATTTATATGCATATTGGCCAATGAATGACATTTTATAAACTATAATAGGACGCAAGAAATGAAAAACTTTGTGAGAATTAAAAAAGCATTTCCGGAGCATGATGGGCCTTTAAAATTGCTACTATACATAACAATTTGAAATACAGAAATGCAAAACTTAATGTTACTACATGTATTCCCATATAATTGTGTTTAATTCAAATGAACGCTATCACAGGTTCAACTGTATTTTGTTATGGTGTATAAAAAAATCAACATCTAATTTTTTACTCAATTATTTGATAGGATTCTGTCAAGACTGACACCTGTCCCAGATGGAGAAGTAGACATAAATATGCTCTTGGACACTTTCAAGTTTGAATGTCTAGAATCTGGAAAAGGCTCTTCAATACCTGGCTCAATGATATTTGTGGAACATTTGAAAGCTTTAATTCAAGGTGTTAAAAATGTAAGAAAAAAGGTTGGCACACAACTCAAGACATATTACAGAGGTCTTTGCATTGACCCTATTGATACATGTTCTGTATCTGATTTAAGATGCACAACTACATGTATTACTAAATGTCAACCAGACAATTATTATATAAAGAAGATAAGCCCTGAAGAGATTATTTGTGAAATACAAAGTGGCTACTTAAGTTATGGTAATGGTGTAACAAAATCAATAACTTTACATATGAATGGCATGTGGGAACTTGAAATTGCAGGGAAAAAAGTCAATTTATCCAAAGCATATATTGATGGAACATTTCATGCAAGTGAAAAGGGTATAAAAGTAGTTTTTTCCATTGTTGACAAGATTCAACTTTGCTGCGGCCTAGAAATTACCAAGTCCATAAATGTAAGCCGATACCATAACTCTAGACTTGTGGAAAAGACCTGATAATACAGCTGTCAGATCAATGAGGTCTGTAATGTGTGAGAAGGTAATTTCCTTAAATAGCCATACATTTGTTTGTAGAACCTGTCAGAAAATGACCTTTTCTCAGTCTGACAATAAAGAAAACCAGCCTGAACCACATGCTCCTGGTCCTGAGTCCCTAATCAAGCAAGTGAGGAATCTTTTTCCACGAGCAGATGAAAATATGATAGAATTACTTGTTGAACAAGCCAAAAATGTTGGCAGACACCCAAAAGGTCGCAGATGGTCAAAGAAATTTATTGGTGTATGCATGCAAATGTATAACAGAAGTCCTCATTGCTATGGCCTCTTATATTCAAGCAAGTTATTAGTACTACCATCACAATCACTGCTAATATTATATAAAAATGCTATAAAGCAAAAACCAGGATTTGAAGATGTTGTTTTCCAATGGATGTATGCTGAGGCAAACAGGCAAAATATACCAGAGGGTGAGAGATATGGGGGTGTCATATTTGATGAAATGGCCATTCAAACTGATATTCAGATTGATAAATATGGTGATGTTGTTGAAATATCTGGTTTTACTGATTATGGGAAGGAGGGAGACACCTGCCATGCTTTAAAACAAGGGTCTAAAGAAAAGAAATTAGGCAAATATGCACTCCAATTACTTTTCCTTGGAATTGGTTTTAGTTTTCCATTGGCATATTTTATAACCAACTGTGTACAGGCATCTGAGCTATTTAGTATTTTCTGGAAAGCAGTCTACTTATTCAGATCAGCAGGATTTACAGTTCTTTATACCTGTATGGATGGGGCTCAAGCTAACCGTTCATTAATGCACATGTGCTTGGGAGATAAGTCACATAGTTATATAGCAAGAAGTCCTTGCACATCAAATGACATAATATTTTTAATGGACTTTTTACATGTGGTAAAAAAACTGAGAAACAACATTCTTAAAAGTGGAATTCATCCAAAAAGTACAAGAATTCTAACTTTACCAAGTTCTTACACTATCCAGTGGCAAATGTTTATTGACTTTTTCAACTGGGACCAGCAAAATGCTCTACAAACTCATAAAAAATTATCTAGAGAACATTTTCATCTTGATTCACAATTGAAAATGCGAAATCGTTTAGCAGAAGATGTGTTAAATTCTGAAATGTTGCATTCAATGAAATTGTATCAAAAGAATCTCGGTCAAAAAGGTGAAGTATTAAATGGAGTTATAGAACTGCTTGAAAATACATCAAAATTAATTGATATTTTTCGTGATATGAGACCTGTTAAAGTGTTAGATGATAACAGACTTGGAACTTTACATGCTGTTGCTGAATGGTTTTTCCAAGTGGGACAATTTAGTTATGAATAGCACGGAAATTTCAGAAAAAAAAAAAGGAAAAAACTCTTATCTCAACAATGCGCAGAAGATGTACAGTCATGTATTTTGGGTTTTTATTGCACTTTGCAGAGCAGTGCTAAATAAATCATCTATAATGTATATCACTCCAGGACTGGTCAACTCTGATGTTATCGAGAATGTTTTCAACCAGCAGAGATCCACTTATCATGGAGCAAATTCAAATCCTAGTGCACTACAGTATCAGCGAGCAATAAATAGTATTCTTGTAGGCCAAAACATGGTCTCAAAAAATCAAATGCTGCCACTAATGCAAGAGTCAAATATGAACCATGCCATTTAAATTTAAACCAGCCTTTACGAAAAAGGCCATCAATAAGCTGTACTTCAAGTGATGTAAAGGTCATCCGACTGTAATTAAATATAAATATGACATCTAGGACAATTTGTGAAGTTTCATAAAAATCTGGAATAGAGATGATCCCACGGAAGCAATGAAAACAACAAAACTATAATCATAAAAAGCAGACAGTTTGATTTGAGTATGTTTATGAGAGATAATGTAAAAGTGACACTAACATTTTGGATACTGATCCTGCTGAAATATGATAATTAAACAAGATCAACATGGAAAGGCGGCGTTCAATTAGTTCAACCCCCAAACAACCCAGCAACAAGGAGCCCTGGAGGACCCCAAACAAAACAGGACAGGGTGCAAGGCAGAGCACAGACAGGATAATCACAAAAATGATACTTAAGGAAATTAAAGACAAGAAATAATTGATTGATTAATAGGTCCACAAAGAAATTTTAACAAGGCCTTATGACACCCCCATACTCTCTGGAAAAGAGGAGATCCTTCGAGAGCAATGAAAACAAATTTAAACTAAAACCCGTCTTGGGACAGCAGGCTGCACTTTTCTCGGTGCTGGACAGTTAAATAAAAGCAACATAGAAATTAATTAGTGTACTCAACATTTAACATACTGGAATCAATAAGTGTGAAGATCCAGAATAACATTACTACATTGTAAAAGTGAACAGTAACAAAAAGTTAAATCAAGGAGTTCTCAAATGAATTATTCAGTAATAATCCATGCAAGAATACTAGATTTTGGACAACAAATGTCATCTAGAAAAAATGGTATTGCTGGAAGTTAAATAAGCACAACTCCAGTGGTTGAGCAAGTGTTTTGCCAGTGATGACACTAAGGTGAGTAAGACAAAAGTACTTTCCATTAAATAATCAAGCTAAATATGTATCATAACATTAGGAAGAAACAATTCTTTCATTGCTTGGATTGGTTGTGATTCTTATTAACTTGAAAACATTATCACCTTATCATTCTACAACAGCTAAAGTCTTCAATCATTCCATTGCTTTTCATATCCGAAATCTGTTTGATAGCAGCAGGTGGGCTAAATATGTACCTCGGGTGAAAATTGATTACACGCAACCCCTTTGAAGACTTAACCCTAGAAATCGCAACCCCTAGCTGACCTGTCTTAAATATATCATTGCAGTCCGCTTCAAGCCTGAAAAATATGTATTTTGTATGTAATAAATAGAAAACCATGCTCTTAGTTATATTAATCTCACTATTTTACTTTACATGAGGAAGATGCAATATTTCCATTGTCTATTTCAAATGACTTATTATTGTTTTTTATTACTAATAAAAATTTAAATATTGAGTTCAATTATATAAGATAGTAACAGTTACTAATGTATACAGACAGTACTGTTTGGAAGTAAAATACATTTAGGAAAATATTTTTATGAACTACATGTATATTTACCAAGGCAATGTCATCCCCTGTGCTTTATGAATTGTTAATGCAAATGCTGGTTTTACAGGAAACTGCATTCTGCTTGCAATATCTGAATTTGTCCTTGGATCAAACACTGTTCAATGAAAATAAAAATAACAACATTTTTTACTTTTTTGAAAAAAACATGTATGTGCACAAACCAATTACTAATTACTTTAGACTAGCATGTATGTGTTTTAAACATATGTTATTACTGATTTAAATATTAAAACAGAAAAGGCTCTGACATGAAATATTAGTTTTACCTGTAAATGACTCTTTATGCAATGTTTGTGTCTTTTGTAAACTGGGAAAGTACACTGCCAGTTTTGTCTCAGTAGCATACTTCAATATTCCTCTCAACCCATTCACAAGTGTGTCACTTAAATTTCGCAGCAAAATCACTGGACATTCAAGCTTCAACCATAATGTTTTAGGCACTGTCAAAGATTTCAGTTCTGCTGCATTCCCATTGTATGTTGCTTTGAATTCAAACAAGTCTCCAGGAGAATTCAGTAAACACTGATGATTGTACGTATCCACTAATAAATTGGTTGAAAATAATTTAAGGCTGCCACCCGGTAAAGATTTATTGACACTGTTCATAAATTCTATGACACATTCAGTTAAATTGCCTTGATATATATCAGATATAACTTTAACAAAAAGTTCCTCATCCTGCCGCACATTTTGAGTTAATGTTACTGTATGAGAGAAACAAGTTTGAAAGAACTCACTTAAGAAACAATATGTGCCATCGTCATTGTACCTTTTGTTCGGTACAGGTGGGAGCTGAAAAAAGTCACCACTGAATATAATTTGAATTCCTCCAAATATTTTACATGGATTTTTAATTTGACAGACCTTTTTTATGGACTCGAATGTACGTTTACTTATCATAGAACATTCATCTACTATTAATACATCTGTTGTCATAATTGCATCAATAATCTTGTCACACTTGGCATTGTTTTTCAATACTGACACAATTTCATTCGGATCATGCCTTCCATCATCTATCCCAGTGAATTTGTGTATTGTCATTGGTTTTAAATGGGTGGGGTACACTGCACATGCTATGCCCGTGCTGCATGTCAGTTTCACTTGTTTACCTTTTTCATTCAATTCCTTACAAATTTCAGTAATAGGATGGCTTTTACCCGTCCCAGCCGATCCTAATAAAAGAAGGGTGTGTCCAGCACTTGCAATGCTTAAAGCATCCCTTTGTTTTTGGTTTAAAGACAATTTTATTTACGTTTTCGTAAACCAGCAATGTACATTTGTTTACATTTACATTTATCTGATACTTATACCATTTTTCTATTGCAGCTTCGTAGAAACCTACCTTGCAGGACAGGGAACCAGAAATCAACCAATGAAATTATCCGTTGCAAATCGGTCACGTGATAACCACTGGATGCGGATTACCCTCGGATTACAACTTTCATTTTTACGTACAAGAAATTAGTTGTTTTCAGCTGTTATAAAACATTTTGAAAATCAATATTTAGCGGTAAGTTGTTTCTTTGAATGTGTTTTATCGATTTATTGCGGGATGATACACTGTCGTTGTTTGGAATTGCGTTTTTACACGTAGAAAATTGAGTCGGGACTGGTTACACGGTCGTGTCCGACCTAGCAAAAATACGATTTTCCATCTGAAATATCGGTTTGTTGTTCAAAAACGGTTTAAGTGGGGACAATAATGTTATTGTCAACGTCTAGTGATGTCATTTACCTGCAATTTGATATAAAGCTTTATATGATTTACGTAAAAATGACTTTGTAATTTTGACATGTACTGGACTAGTGACAATCGGCCGATTTGGCGAGTTCAACCCCTTGTCTATATATTATATATAAGGTATATATTTTTTTTTAGAATTACTTTTTTACACTATCCCAACACTGTGCTAAGTCCCTGTGGTTTTGAATTTGGTAGAGTTACTGAATTTTTCCTTGAATTTATAATTACAGTCGACTCCGCTTATAACGAACTCAATGGGACATAAAAATACCGTTCGTTATATCCGAAGTTTGCTAAAAGCGAAAAAAACAACTACTTTCCTTGATTTGTGTGGGCGGGCAAATTTGCCGGGAAAAAGCCATATCCGTCACCGGTTCATGTATGTATGTTCATGTTTAGGTTTCGACATTGTGTGAAACGGTTCAATTTGTAGTTTGAAGTTAATGTAAGAATGTTTTAAATAAAAGTATGCATAACATCAAATTTGTCATAAACATTACCATATGGTTTAATATGTATGTTATGTTAAAACACACCTAAAAACCTGAGATAGATGAATTGTTTGACAAAAGAAATTAAAGAAATATTACCCTGTTAACACTATGAGGGAGTATTATCAAATCTACAAGTCCATTTTCGTATTTATCTATATCTTATATATCCACCAGAAGTCTACGAGTAATGTGATTCGAGGAATAAACCTACGATAAAAATGAATAGAAATATTTTATTCAAATTGTGTATGGAGGACGTAAACGTAGACACATTTATAATGAGTTCAATGTAAGAATATTAGTAGAATTGAAGTCATATGTTTTTTTTACGTTAAACGTTATCACATGACTGGCTACTTAATTCATTTCATCATTTATAAAAGCAGGTCAGATAAAATAGCTAATGCGCTTCTGAAAAGTCATATGAATTGATTTTTTATCACATGCAATTAAATCAAGTTTAATTTAATTTTTGATAAAAAATTCATTACGCAATTGCAAGAAGGAAATAATTTCTCATCTTTTAAACTTTTTTTTCCTGTATTTCTGCCTTGTCATACATTTTAAATGTCTTGTAATCTTCAGAGTTTGCTTCTCGTCAGCTAATTTAGTTGCAAAAATAAGCAAACAAATGTCAGAATGTAATGCGCTGTTAATTTAAATGTATAACTTGAGTGTAATATTACAGATGTATCTTTGTTTGATATTAACAATGTATCATTTGTGTTATATTACCAATGTACCATTTAAGACTAATGTTTATTAAAATTTAAGAAAGTAACACAATCTTACCTGGCATTCGAGAGCAGACCCATCTGATACCTCTTCTCAGGTTATTTCTTGAATAGAAAACTTTTCAAGAAACACAGGCGTCTGTAATAAATAAATAAAATAAATAAATTAAAACATAATTATATCACGTAAGAATGTTTCCTGTTTTCGATTTCTTTTTTGTTTTGCATTAATGCCATTAGCTTTTACATGGCGGTTTTTATGTATTTTTAAAAGCCTGCAAAAGCCAACGTCGTTTTATGTTATTCATCTCTACTTTAAATTTTGGTTTTACAACCAACAGATTTAAAATCTTGAGAATCTATTCTGCTGTCATGAATTTAATCATGTTACTGATTTTCGAAAAGTTTATTTGATAAAATTTACTCACCCTTGATTTATTTATTGTTTTATTGCTGTATTTAAATGTTCTACCGGGTACTAGAAATGCCTTCACATTGTAGTAGACCAGCAATTTTGAGATCACCTGCCTAAAAATGGAGATAAATAGTAAAAAGTTTAAACATTTTTAGCTGATAATTTTATGTCAAATTGTTTGTATGCCGACTACGGCTATAATAATAAACATACAATATAGGAATTATCATATGTAAATTTTGTATCAGTCATCTTTATTACCTTTCCATCTTCAAAATTGTTAGGCTCGCAAATAAAATCCAAATTAGAATACAAGACTGAAATATGCTAACACAGTGACATTGGGGAATCAGTTGAATAAGTTGTCTATAGGCGGGATATATATGTTTCACTGAAGTCACCTATGCAACAGCAAGAAAGCTACGCAACAGCATCAGTAAGTTAAATCATAACAAATATTTGATATATATGAATAAACGCACAATGGAATGTCACGTTAACTTTACCTCAATAATAATCACATTTAAAGCGTTGTCTGAAAACTGTAGTTGTACGTTGAATCGTCCTGTGGGTTGTAAGGTGTGGCATACCTTGGAGCCATCATTTCTTCCGGGTTCAAATCGTGCATCATTACCGATGTGTCGGGTAATCCTATCCCTGGTGGTCTCTGTAACGAATAAAAATAGTGAACACTATCACAAACTGGTCCTTTAAAATGAAAAATATATATTTACAAGATTTTTGGATTATTATGTTTGCATAACATTTAAAATCTCGATATTGTTTTTTTTTTATAATACAGAAAAGAAATCATTTTATTATACGCGTTTAAATATATTTAACCTCTAATCTGGTCTAATGAATTGATAAACTATTAATGTCTTTTTCTTTGATTCAATTGTTAGATATTAGATAGATAGATATTTATTCAGGTTAAAACACATATACATGTATACATAATACAAACACTTAAGCATTTTATATAAAACGGATGACACAATTGTAATAAAATATTTCGGAAGTTTGTCAAACATAGATATCACAGAAGGCTCATTAAATAATAAAATATTATAACTAAAAACAAAATCTAAATCTCTTTCCTTCCTATGACTAGATATCAAATTACTAGTTTAATAAAATGTGAGGACGTAAGTGGAAACATGTATAGAGTAGTGTGCAATAACCTCGGATTGCCCATGAAAGCCCGAAGGCTTATTTCCAATGGGGTCCTTGGATATATACTTACTATGATATATTACTATAATATACAATATAAAACACAAAAACATTGAAAATACAAAACTTTGGAAACTGGAAGATGTCATTTACGTAAAATATCAAACTTTAGTATTTCCATTAACTTTGCTAAAAGGAAAACAATAAAAATGAGATCAATTTCTAGTCATACTAGTGGATTTAATTATGATTTCCTAACCTAACTGTTCTAGTAAATGGGCCTTCACTGAGCTTTTGAAATCTCCTATCTTATCAATTTTTTTATGCATGTTGGCAAGGAATTCCAATCATTAATTGCTTTTTGAAAAAAAGTTACATTATCTTTCCCATAACTTCTTGGGACCCTAAAATTGTACTGATTCGACCGAGTTGAATAAGAATGAATGTCTCTAACAGGTATAGACTTTTCTATCATATATGAAGGGCACTGGTTATTAACAATTTTAAAAACATGATTAAGATGTAATTGCTTATTTCTGTTTTCTACATTTAGTAAAGACATATTAGCAAGAATATCATTATTGACACTATCTCTAGGTCTCATACCGTGTATAAATCTAACAATTTTATTTTGACAAATTTGAAGCTTATTTCTAAAACACTTGTTCAGGCTCAGGTACCAAGAAGAACATGCATAATCAAGGTGACATTGTAATAGTGCTGAGCATAAATATTTTGTAGTCCTAAAATCTAAAGCATTTGCTTGCCTATACAAAATCTTAAGACGTGAATTCACCTTTGTAAGAATACAATTAATAATAGATTCACCTGACAAAGAATCATCAATATTTAAACCTAGATATTTAACAGATTTTGTGGATTCAATAGTATGTCCATTACAAACAATTTTAAACTCTTTAACTTGTTTCAGTTTACGTTTGGAACCAAACATAAGACATTCAGTCTTTCCTAGATGAAGTGACAATTTGTTATCTACAAGCCAAGATGAACAAGACTCTAGTGTTTGTCCAAGTTTTTGAGAAATAATACTTGGATTTTTGTGAGCAAAAGAATTGCACTGTCATCGGCATATAGAATAAGTTTACATTCTTGATCTATACTAATTCTCATGTCATTTACATAGCACAAAATAAAAGAGGACCCAGGATGCTGCCCTGGGGAACCCCACATGTAACAGGCATGTAAACTGATAAAATATGTTTATACTTACATTCTCATTGTTAAATTGATATGATGGAGACACTCCTTGTTACACAAACGCAAATAATGAAAAAAAAAGTACAACGATATATTTCTTTTGATCAAATGAAATTTTCAAAAAAGAAATTATTTACGCTACTGTATTTCAAATGTTTAATAATATAATTTTTGTACTTTAAGTTTAAAGTCTAAACGGCTTCATTTGATCGATAACAACACTATATTTCTATGTTTACATCAATCTGAGTAAACCATTTGATGGCGTTTAATAAATCTTACCAATTTCGGCCTTTTTCTCTGATATGGCGGTGCTACCGCGTTACGAGTATGATCCAAAACATTTAATGGCCTGACTACAAGTGACGACAGAAAAACCCGTCTTCCATCTGGTCGAGGTCGACCTGTATACAACAATATTATGTGTCAAAATTGTAATGTTACTGGCGAAACTGATCAATTATAAAGCATGATATTTTTATGTTAGTGATTTGAATAGCAACATTTTTTTCGTCTGTAGTAGCAAACATTTTCTTTTATTTCGGAACTATATCTGGAGTTATTTCGTTTAATTTTCAACAAGTTTGGTAAGGATGTACAAATATCTCAAAAGTCTTGCATAAGAACTGCGCACACAGGTATACTCTAACGGAGAAGAAAAAATGCATTGACGGGTAGATTTTTTTTAATAAGCATAACTCGGGGCTCAATATAAAATAGCTTTATGTAATGACGGCCCCGGTAATTTTATCATCAAAAATAACTGTCAAACGATATCGCACTAGCACGTAAAAGCATGACACAAGAATGCTTAATACTGATAGGGAACGCGATAATACCAATTTTGACATTTACTTTTTATGTTAGTATAGTGCAAATGTACCTATATACTTGTGCATTTATATCTATAGAAGAACGCGGAAAAACTCGGGCCCGGGCTTTAAATGCGTGCTCGTGATTCTGCAGTTGGAAATGCACGAAAAAAGGTGCATTTACCCTTTTGTCATGAATACATTTATTTGATATTCACTTGAAAACGATGTATTATTAATTACACTGACTGCAAACAATATGCTTAGCATTTAAAGATAATGATTAGTTTAAACGCACAATCGTTTCAGAAAACTATAAAAGTCGTGTAACATACCTGGTACTGGTGGTTGCTTTACTGAAAGTAGAAAAATAATGTATATATATATATAAATATATAAAATATCAAATATATAATTCAACAAAAAAAAAGATTACTTTGCAATTTTCAGTAATTTCAAAACGTTTGTTATGAGTTAAGCTTCACTTGCCTAGTTTTTATATAAGCGTGTTTTTACGCAAAAAATGTTTGTATAAAATTTATTTCTTACTTTCAGGAATGAAAATAGCTGTCGGCCGACGAATTTCTGCAAGTGAATGACTCCTTCGGTATGGTTGTGGTCGTTTACGTTTTTTCTCATGTTCTTGCATGTCAGCAGGTTCTTCTAAACTTGACCTCCGGTTTTCTGGTGGTAGCTCTTCCTCTAGCGTGTACATCTCGTCCATTTCTAATGTTTCAGAGTCTGACAAATCTAAAGAATAAATACATTATTTTAAAATCTCAAGACTTGACTCCGGAAAACTCTTGACTTAGTCTGATATGCATTACAGTATATTTGTAACTTCATTTATAACCACTTTATTAATCATCGCTTTATTGACAATCCAATGTCTACGAACACAATCAAAGTCTATCAAGAGCCTTACTTGTCAAGTAAATATTTTGCAAATAATGTTATAAATAGATAGTCGGGAAATCGAACCCAGGCGGCCCTATTTATTGTCAAATGCTCTATCAATTTAACCGGACATCTCAAAATTTCAATCAACAATTATGTTTTTATAAATCACTTTTGGTCACTCTAGCTTCTAAAACAGGATGCTTGACAAGCTTGTGCTCGATGAATATATAATTATTAAGATGGCTTTTATCTGTAAAAGTTTAAAAACTGCTTTGTATATGTTCTCTTAATTCATATATTGATATTAAAGAAAAGCTTAAAGAGCCTTAAGCTTGGTGAATTTTTTTATATGATTGAAACATTAACGTGTTCTTATTAAAATACTCTTCGATTTTTTTACATCTGAGACAATGAGCATTTCTTTCTAAATAAAAGTGTAATGTTTAGAAAGACTTTGTAATGAGTATATTTGAACTATAAATGACGTCTCCTCACATGTGCGAAACCAAAGATTATTAATTTATAGCCCTCCAATTTATATGATATAACATATTCTCAATAAGGTAGTGGAATCCATTAACTTAATTATTATCTATTTTTGTCACAGACTTAGTATGGAAATCAACCTAATTGTAAAGCGAGGCTACGTTTTCATTTTTCTGATTGAATTTATCGTAAAAATAAATAAGCATATAAAAAGAAGACGTTACTCCTGATGGGAGATTTCTATAAAAGTAGAGATTTCCATCATTTGGCTACAACTCTTATTGACATTCTACGCGTTTAATACAAATCAGTGACAACAAAATAATGACTAAGCCACATTATGTTTTTTAATCTGGATAACAAAATTGTGCCTAACGAGAAGATGTTGGAATTAATAACCTACGCATGAGTTCTGATATTCTTAAAATCATCATTGTCAACAAGACCACTAGCTAAGATCCTTATCTGATCTTAAGAAAGGCTGGCAAAATTCATCACATTTTTCTTAGATAATAGAATAATAGGAAAAACCCTATGTGAAAAAAGCTCCGAGAAAATACGTTCAATGAGATAAAAACTTGCTATTTTAGTAACATTGAATGAACTAATTCAACGTGGGCGTCATAAAAATCACAGAATACGAAAACTAACGTTCCGATATATCTGACGTAAAATTACAGATTTTGTTACTGCGGTCACTTACAATTATAGTGACATTATGCACATGTTTCATTATTGTCATTATCAAGTTGATCTGAATGGCTTTATTCATGTATTTCAAAAGATTGACCCGTCATAATGGTGACTGACTCACAGTTGCTATTGGAAAATGTTAAACAAAATTTTCTTAGACTGACCCACTTTGGGCCAGGTGAGTTATTTATCGTTCGAAAGAAATAAATTATGAAATATAAAGGAATTATGACAAAATGTTAACTTACTTTGACTTTCACCTGTTCACAACACTTGGATGGGCATAATGTCACTTTAAGACATTCGCTACAATTTTCATATATACTTAGGGAGAATGAAACCAGTGTCGTTTCTTTTATATTTTTCATTATCTTACAATATCTTAATAAAAGCATTTGAAGCAAAAAAAAAAGGTAATAGCAGTCATCATTCCCGCTTTTTGGGTTACCTTCTTTGATATACATGAATTTATTTTGCTTATATCAAAAACAAAACAAAAACAAAAAAGAATCTTTAATATTTGATATCTTGGTTGGGTTTTACATCGCACCAAGACAGTAGATTTATATGGCGACTTTATAGCTTTACTGGTGTTGGAAGTCGGGTGGCACGTGAGTGGAACCTCCGACGTTCGTTAAGCTAGCTGGATAGCTCCTTCACCTGCAAATAGGCCAAAGACCCTGACCAGATTCAAACTTACAGAAAAAAATTCTAAATGAATTGTAAATGTTATATGGGACATTTTCTTCAATATTTCATGCCATTTTATAAATAAAAGTACTAGACAAGTATAATCTCACCAGCCAGTAATTCATCAGTGTCGTATATCTTCCTGAGCTAGCATTCGAACCTTTTATACTACTTCGACTGCTTCCAGAACTTCTACGAGAGGTACAGTCTGAGAGTAACGATGTTCTCCGAATGCACAGACTGCTACCCGATCCTCGTCGATCATTTGACGCTAAAGATGTCCGTCTGCTACTCAAACTACTTCCAAAGTCTCTTCGATCAGTTTCGTTTGAAGCTATAGAAGTCCACCTGCTACCTAAACTTTCAGCACTACATCTTCGTAAATAATCAGAAGCATATGATTGTCGTCTGCTGCCATAATCCACAAATATTTAAGGAACCACGAATTTCCTCTGCTCTTGCTTTTTGTTCTGCATTGGTCCCATAACTAAATTTTTTTGTCTTCTTGTTTTTCTTTTTTTCTTACACCAGCTGATAGTAGAGGGATAGTGAATGTAAAATCGTCAATTCACCTGTACCTTCCGTATTTCGGAGGGATACTGATCACCTGAAAATGCCCTTTGAACTTTTAACGTCAATTGATCAGATGTATGTCAAATTTATTTGGACCACTAACAATAATTCGACCAATAACGAAATAACTGATTTGCCTTTCGAAGACGGTTAGTTATGATTGAGAAATGACCTTTATTGCTTTTTGATGATCGTCAACGTCGGAGTCGTCATTTTAGTCGTAGTTCCATCGGCATAGTCAGTCGAAGCATTATCATCGTTATAGTTTTTATTTCAGTCGAGTAAACTTGACTATTCTTTTAGAAGTTGAAGTAATTGTAGTCACCGTCTCCGTTTATTTGAACACGTAGTCTTTAGTGTCGTTGAAGTCGTAGTTGCCGTATTTGTAGCCAGATTTGTTATTCTTATAGTCGTTGTCATGGTCGTTATTTTAATGTCAGTGGTCGTTAAAATCGTAGTGGTCGTAGTCGTAAAGTCGAAAGTGAACATGCGCTCGTAATTATACTCGTATAAATTAAAGTTTTATAATATGTTAGTTGTAGCTGTATAAGTATCGTAAATATGTAAACAGTACTCGCGGTCAATGTCATTTTGGTTGTGGAAAACGACTTGTGGTCGAAAAAGTCACCAAAGATGTCTGCAAGGATTTTGGGGTGATAGATACAGCGAAGATAAACGTCGCACTAGTCGCAGTCGTGGCGAAGTTACCGGCGTAGTATTTGAAGACGAAGTTGTGGTCGTTAGAAGTGGAATTGTGGTCGAGCCCGTTATTATTTGGAGATTGTAGCTGAATTTGTTGTCAAACAAGTCTTAAAAATAAATGTTATGTAACCGTAGTCCTATACGTAAAAGTTTAAACTGACGTTCTTGTGGTCGAAGAAGATGAAGTAGTGGCAGTCATCATTTAAGTCGTATTTGAACTCGTAGAGTTGTTGAAGTCGTTATCGTAATCAAAACCGTCATCGTTGTGGAAAAAGTTGAACTTGGATTCGTAAAATAATTCATTGTCATATTTACCGTTGAAGTCGTCTGCGTATACGTAGTCGTCTTCGTCGTAATTTTGGTCTTTGTCTGAACGAAAAAGTGATGACGATCATCATCATAGTGATTTTACAAATAAAGCTATATACTGCAATATGCAACAATGACATTGTAAGCTGTATTCTGTTTAAGCTGTATACGGTGTAGCAGCAATCGTCGTAATGTGTACACGTCTTGAGCTGCATACGATGCATTTAACCTCTCGGTCGGGAGTGTACGTTTTACTGTATAGCAAATCATACATATGTGGTGTGTACACTTATCCATGTATTCAGTTCATCTTTTGGTTCATTTCAAGAATTGACATTGCTAGTAAATGACATAGTACAAATGATTAAAGTGAAAATATCCGTCGTGATATAGTAACTTTGATATATACAAAACATTTAACAGTGAAACCACTCTCATAAATACGTGTATATAACATTTAATTCGTTGGTGATGATATACTTTTTTCATTTCGAGCTTAAAGCTTGTGGAACTCAAACTAGTATTAGATTTCTATATATGTATATTAAACAGAAAACATCAAGTTTATTCCACATGCGATATTAAACTAAAGCAAAACTATTATTTTTCTCGTTCCAGACACATTGAACAATGTCATTCATTCAATAAAGTATCACAACTATTGGGTTTTCTTACTAATATGAAACGGTATAATGTTGTAGTGATACTCAAAACAGGAACATAAAAATTAAAACATTTTATATTATAATAAACAGAAAAATTATACCTCTTATAAAGAAGTCATTGATCTCTAAGCTATCTTAAGCTGGTTGAACTAGACTTAAGGAAAAATAATATAAAAAATAATAGTAATCCAGTAACATGTATACAACGCCAATTTAAGCAGTTTAGAATGAATAATTTTGTATGTTTTGCACTTTGCGGTGCTAAATTGTACAGACACAATACGTATCCAAATATATACTCATGTTATACAACTTCAACAAGATATTCTCGTGTTACAAAGCAAGCAAACAATATTTGAGCAATATTTCTATACATCAACGTTAATCAACCAACATGTATTTTACATGATATTGTTAATATCTATCAGCCGCCAACACCAGTATATTGATTTCATTGATATCGGATAATTACACAACATTTATTTCACCGGATATAACAGCAATCATCAGCAACTGTTAATCAATTTTACACACAACTAATAGAAATATAGAAAGGATGAAGGAAACGTAGTTCAAATGTTCCTGTGTATGAACGGATTTGCTTCTGATATAATTTTATTAGGAGTCATAAACCATAAATAGATGTATAAACATATTTGTTACAAAAGTATTTAAATATTTTAAACGAGTGACAGACCATATGTGCGCCTAAATGTTCAATTGAAATTAAAATTTGGAAAAGAAGTGATCCTTTGGAAGCAATGGTATAAAACAACAATATTATATAAAAAAAATTACAGTCTTTGTTTGCGCCTGTCATGAGAGATCACGTAAATGTGCAATATCCATCATTATCCCCTAGCACAGGCTCAAGCGGTATTCAATAATCTTTAATACTGACGTGCTGGGGTTAGTAATCCCCCAAGGACCAGAAAAAGTGGTAAGATAACATAAAAAGAAAACTTACAATATAAGCGCCGTATAAGCCGTTTCAGCCCCCTGTCCCAGAAAGTCCTCGACCGTATGGATGGGTATCTAAAACATATGAATACTATTACAAAGGAACATATCCCGAGTGTCACTACTCCAATGATTATTCCAGTAAGCTCGTCTGTAGGAACTGAAATAAAAGAAAAAGGGGAAAATGTAAGTTTATTCAACTCGTGCAATAAATTCAGTATTGAACTTACACCCATTCAATATCCTCTATATATACATGTATGTACTTAATAACGTAGGTTGTAAATAACAGATACTGTTTAAGTAAATCGTTAACAAACTTGTTTATTTATTTTTGACTTCTAATTTTCATTAAACCTGCGATCAGTGCGGACAATGATCAGCTTGAATGTTGTGCACTGTTAGCTGTTAAGCCAATACTTATCCTAAAATGATAAATGGTTTTGTCCGCATTCGAAGAAGGACACGTCCATTTCAGATATTTTGAGAGGTAAGTATTTATATTTTATATAAATATGCTCTATAAATCAATAAAACATTTTTTTTTCAAATAAAATATACGTGTATTGTGTGTTTGTCGATTTCTTGATAAAAGAACATGATTCTCAATAATTGTTTTATTGTAAATTTAAGTATCATATACATGAAGGGTACATAGAACTGTCATGGTTAAACTTAATGTACAAGTTCAATGAAACTTTTAATATGGACAATTTAATTGAAAGCTAATTCATTCCAATTAAAGTATATATGATAATTGTAGCATACACCTTAAAGTGAGTAAATATGCTGGACGGTGAATGTCATATCTGTTGATGATTTATGTATATTTCTGTTGTGAAAAAATATGATTTTACATGTTAGGTGAATAAATTTCTAATCAGGTAATTTAACAGCAAAAAAATATTGAATGGTAGTCTTATTTTGACTGTATTGCTGTGTTACTGGAATGTTGAATCCGTCTTCATTGTGAGCTTCCTTGAAAAAAACAAATTTCAATTTATATGTAACCAAATGTTTTAAAAACATCTGTACTGATACAAATCCAATCAAAGTAAATCATAGTATTAGTATGTCTAAAAATATATTAAACGTTACTAACATGTTTTTGATTTAAGCAGGTAAAAACGAAAAATAATTCAAACTGTATGATGTTGTATTTAGCAAAACAAAATCTTATTGACGATGTCTAACTGTTTGAAAATACTCCAAAAGTCAAATTAAATATTTTAAATGAGAACATTTACATAAACGCATTTACATTTTTATTGATTGATACTGTTGTTTCACCAATTGCCTCTTATAGTTTGCAAAATAATACGATTAGGTCATGAGTATGATATTTACTATTTCATGATAATACTTAACATACTTGATAAAATAAATTTCATTTTTCTATTGCATGCAGTGATGATTGATATTTTTTACGATTACATATTTTTATGACGATTTATATAGAATTGGACCGCTACTGATTATTTTGTAAAAATAAAACCCTTGTATTATATGTTTATGTAAATGTACTCACAGGCATTTGCCTTTTGTTCAATAAAATTATTCATTTAGCACAATTTTATGTTGGTTAAGCCTGATAAACGATAAACTGGCCTCTTTACACCGTTTAACCTTGAAATGAACACACTGGAAGACTTTTTGCGTTTGTAATAAATCATTTTAGATGGAATTCCCCCGAGAACACCGCTATTAAATTGTTGTTTATGATATCAAGGCAGTGTTTCTATTGATTATAAAGCCCTGCTACACATTTTGCAAAGTTCTTGAATACAAAGCTGTTTCAGGCATCGAGTGAACTCTATAAAATGACAATATTGTTCGTTTCAGAAATATCTGGAAAAAAGTGATCCCTCGGAAGCAGTCAAATAGCAAAATTACATGAAAATTGCAGACTCGGTTTGCTTGAGTCTGTACATGAGAAGACTTTAAATCTGATTTTAAACATTATAAATAAACTGATTTGATATTAGCATTAATATGTACTGACAATGCATTTGGCGTCTTGGTCTGTGTAATGTTTAACTGCTAGTATCCTTATAAACAAACACAGGTTGCAGAATGCATGAAAATGGAATAATTATTATTCTATAAGCAATTCATAGTATAATAAACATTCAACAGCAGAATAAGGGTGGAAAAATTTCTGAATATATTATGAATGCAAGTTATAAAATTTAAGGTTGGTTGAAAAGAAAGTTTTGATTGTTACTAATTATTCAATTATATAATATAATGTAACGCTACCGAAAAAAATCTGTATGAAATAAAATAGAAACCACTTTAAAATTTATAAGAGGTAAATACTTGGTTGCTGCTCGCCATTAGGCAATAATGACCCTCAAGCCAGTATGCACATCTTCGGACCATTATCGCATAATGGCGAGCAGCAACCAAGTAATTGCAGCAACGTCTTAAATACCTATGCCGGAAATACGGCGTTAATACATTGCCTCTAATCTTGGTTATCGCCCTTAGTTGTCAATGTAAACAAATACTTGTCTCGGATAACTTAGAAAACATGATAACACAAAGTTAATATGATAATATGTTGCTTTATTGTTGTTTAAATTGACTAATACTATTTATATTTATTTGTAGTTCAAGTTTTCTATGCATTTGTGTACTTTCAAGAATTGTTCGGATGTCAAGTCACACATTTAGTGTGAAATTAAATTTTAGTGTTTTAGTTATTTAACCTTTTATAACCATGACAACTGTTAGAATTTCACTTGGCGGGGATTCATTTTATTTACACTGTCTCGTTTATAGGAATATGGTGGGGCTAAGAGTGAGGTTTGGTGCACCATTAACCGGTTTAAACTCCCCAGCAGTCATTATTATGCTGCTGACCGTTCCAAGGCGGCGCCCCACTCTGTTCCTCAGATGAATGTCTATGTTGTTTCATACTGTTTTGGTGACACTTTTGCTTGTGTCCCTTGTTGTTTTCTCGTCTACGGTTAGTATCTTCCCAATTGCCTCTAGTTTTTATTACTTTGATTAACCCCCCCCCTCCCTTCCCCCCGGTCTCCTGTCCCCTTCCCCTTTGTGGGCCTTTTATAATTTTCTTTGAATTCCTTATCAGTTATAAATATTTTTATCATTTAATGTTTAACCTGTCCGTGCTCTGTCTTTGCCCTGTCCTGTTTTTGTTTGGGGTCCGCCTGGGCTCCTTGCCATTGGTTCTTGTTGCTGGGTCATATGGGGGTTGTGTTTATTGAACGCCGCCTTTCCTTGTTGATCTTGTTTATCATATTTTAGCTCTAAATGCCCCCAATCTTTTTTTTCTACCATCAATCTAAAATCATTTTCGGAATTTCTGAGAGTCATGTTTTGAATTTGGTAGAGTTACTGAATTTTTTCTTGAAATTATGATTATTCAATGTTAAGCTTTGTTGAATGCGACTGATTATGTCATCTCATGTGCAAGTGACAACAGTTCGTTCAACGAAAGCAGCCATTTTAAAAGTCATTGAGAGTTGATTACGTCATTCTGCACGTGTGCTCATTCACACTCCCATTATGGAAAAATAATGACGAGTAGCAAGGCGGCCAAGGTTGCATTATGACCTTAATCTTGCCAAAATGACCTTGAAATACCCTAGATTGTTTTTACTATATATAGAAACATAGGTATTAATGTGAAATTAAATGTATCGTAATTTGATTATCATAGCTAAACACTTGCGTTCATTGGATAACATTACAAGAACACAACTCGTTGACGCACTTTTTATAAAAATGCATGACTCAGGGCGCTATTCAAAAAGAATCACTGCAATGACAACCTTATATTTTCATTTACAACACTTTGTATTCGCAAGTTAAAAGCATAACGGCACCACTTTTAGAAAGCACGGATATACCCGACCAGATTTGTACTATATACGTTGATAACGCTAATGCGAGTTTTCCGTGAATTGGCAACTGCAGTAACCCTCGTACATATTAAATCCCTCGACCTGCAGATACGTCCTCGTGTTTCTCTAGGTATCACATGCACAAAAATGCAATAACTCTTCTACTCTTGCCTTGCGCAATAAACCAGTTTAAGAACGAATTTCCATCGTCCACCATTTGGTTTTATAAACATTATTTAGTACTTATTCCTTAACAATGAATGAAAAACAAGCACATTTCCAAACTAAAATATTTATTTTTCAGTCATTTAACGCATGGTAAATACTTTAATCATCAATAAAAATAACAACATGGGGTGTCATCGACAGTATTACTAGCATAAAATATGACATATCACAATATTCTAATAAATAAATTATATACACAATTCACAATTTAGGTTTACATGGGCAAAAATGACGCATTTATGCTTTAGCTTTGGGTTATATTATATACAGGGATGAAATAGTTTGGCCTTTAGATATGATGCCTCAGAGCTACTGATAATGGCTATGCGTGATAGTACATATAAACAATCAAGACTGTAACTTATGAAATATTCAAAGACTGGCGTAGATATTTTTTTATCTAAATCATTATATTTAGCATCGTATATGGCATATACATTTATAGTATAGGAATGTGTTTTGCATCTTCTTATTTTATGATCTTATATTAGCTTTGATATACACAAATGCATATTTCAGTATAAACAATTTGTTATAATAATTGATTGGCTTTTAGAATTAGGTCTCTATGTCTTTAAAAACAAAATATCTTTTAGAATAACTGTAAAAGCTAGACATATTTTTACACTTTTGGTGCTCAACAAATGATTACATATTGTTTAATTATGTTCGTCCTATATTAAAGATACAGTACAAGGACATTACATATATTCAGCAATGTGCAGTAGATGAAAAAATATATTTGCACGTAAAAAAGTAAAAGGGAACACAATATTACTTCGCTGATAAAAACATTCTTTGAAAGTATAAGCTTATAATGGGTACCAAATCTATACAATTTCTTTTCACATTAAATATACATCTATAAGACTGCTTTGTTGTTTATCCTGGATGGAGATCAATCGTTAATAGTAGGATGATTCTAGTTGATAGAATGGAAATACATATATACACTATCGTACATGTGCGTACGTCTTTGTAGAGAATGATCACACTAGGATTCTGTTTAACACACATGATAAATCTTAGCTATTTCTATGATATAATGGTCAAGTGTAAATCCATTACAATGTGAGATAGTCAAATATTTTGGGGCACATACACAATAATTAATACATCCATCAAAACTGTGCTCACTGTTCGGTCATGACGTAATTTTACTTGTCTTTATTATCGGATGCCAGTAATCAGTCGGCCTGTGTGGGTGTTCCATTATTTCGTACCAATGATCCAGTTGCTCACCGTGACTATACCATCCAAGCTCCACCTTAAATACAAAAGATTATTTCAATTGCTTACTGTTACGTAAACATAAATACAATTTGAATATGTCGATAATAGTTCTCCGTACCTCCTTATTCAGTTACATGTATTATTCATCTGTATTCAGAAGGACGAGAAAAGGGTAGTATTTAATAAGTAAACATGTATCAATATATTTTCATTAAACTGGTGTTCAAAAATATCTTCTGATTGAATCTTGTTATCATTATAATACATTAATATATCACCTGTCCTATCTTCTGAACTCCCATCATCATGTCCTTGTGGATTATATGAAAAACAAAAACGTGACCAAGAAGTTTAGGGTTCTCTCTGTTTATATCAAACACACAAGGCTGATTCCAAACTGGATCTTGCGTGTTTTGACGGACTTTTGTCTTGTGTTTTGCTTCTCTTATTCCATTTATGTACATTTCCACTTTGACATAGGGATCTACAAAGAAAGATATCAAATAATAATATATGTCGCCCTTATGCTGATTTGCTGACAACGATTACAATATCAAACAAAATTATGATGTTTGTTAATATGGTTAAGTTTTTTACGAAAAAAGCATAATAAGTATTTATTTATTTATTTATTTATTTATTTATTTATTTATTTATTTATTTATTAATTTATTTATTCATTTATTATACATATTGTGCGAATTAGAGTGGTTGGGTTAAATGTTTTTCTTGTAAATGAAATTCCATTTCGGAGAACAATAAAATAATTTTTCCGTTAATTATTACGCAAAAGTAATTGTCACTGTTTCTGTAATGATAATAAACATAGCACAACGAAAACATGTTGTAATTGTGTTTAACATGTATTATGCTGCTTCTTTTTTGTATATAACTTTTTGGTTGGGTCGCACCAAACACAGTATAAGTCAAATGGTGACTTACAGCTTTACTGTCCTTTCGTGCATTATTTCAGGCACAAACGTACACCTGTGTAGAACCACTGAATCTTGATAGCTTCTTCACATGACGGAATTCATGATCCCTGTCGGGATTCGAACCAACAGCGTTGCGGGGGCAAATGGTTTTGAAGACAGCGACCTAAACCCTCTGCCACGGATCCCCCAACAGAAGTATTCAATAATATTGCTAAAAATTATGTTTTCAATCATACTACGTACAAACAAAAGAAACTTCTTTTACTAAATAAACCACTACTTACTGACAGCACCAAGAAGTGATACTCGTGGTAATGTCCTTGCTTCTACCACATTGAATACCATTTTCCCTGCAACCGGCTGATAGCAACCAGAGATATGTATATCACCTTGGTGTAGCTGAAATACAAAATCTTATTTCATAACATGTTCTTTAAAAAATGCATTTACTAAGAAAGTGTTTTATGATTAACTCAATCCAATGGTAAACAGTGAATATTATGTATGATGTGTTTATGATTAGGTTTCGACATTGTGTGAAACGGTTCAATTTGTAGTTTGAAGTTAATGTAAGAATGTTTTAAATAAAAGTATGAACACCTTTCCCTGCATAACATCAAATTTGTCATAAACATTACCATATGTTTTAACATGTCTGTTATGGTAAAACACAACTAAAAACTTGAGATAGATGAATTGTTTGACAAAATAAATTAAAGAAATATTACCCTGTAAACACTATGAGGGAGTATTATCAAATCTACAAGTCCATTTTCGTATTTATCTATATCTTTCAGCTGGACTGCCGCCATACCCACCAGATGTCTACGAGTAATATGATGCGAGGAATAAACCTACGATAAAAATATTGAAATATTTTATTTTAAGTGTGTATGGAGGACGTAAAAGTAGACACATTTATAATGATGTCAATTTAAGAATATTAGTAGAATTGAAGTCATATGTTTTATTACGTTAAACGTTATCACGTGACTGGCTAATTAATTTATTTCAACATTTATAAAAGCAGGTCAGTTAAAATAGCTAGTGCGCCATTCTTTTTCTTTCTGAAAATTCATATGAATTGATTTTTATCACATGCAATTAAATCAAGTTTAATGAAATAGTTACTAAATAATTCATTACGCAAATGCAAGAAGAAAATAATGTCTCATGATTTTAGACGTTTTTTTATCTCGTGTTTTCGCCTTGTCATACAGTATTAATGTCTTTTGATCTTTAGTATTTGCTTCTTATCAGCAATTTAGTTGGAACAATAAGCAAACAAATGTTAGGATGATATGCGATGTTAATTTACATGTCTAACTTGAGTGTGATATTACATATGTATCTTTGTATGATATTACAAATGTATCCTTTGTGGGATATTACAAATGTAGCATCTAAAACTTGATATGTTGATTTAGAATTTAAGAAAGTAACACAATCTAACCTGGAATTCGAGAGCAGACCCATCTGATACCTCTTCTCTGGTTATTTCTTGAATAGAAAACTTTTCAAGGAACACAGGCGTCTGTAATATATAAAATAAATTAATTAAAACAGAACTAGATCACGTAAGAATGTTACCTTTTTCGATTTCTTTTTTGTTTTGCCTTAATGCCATCAGCTTTAACATGTCAGCTTTTATGTGTTTTTTTAAACATGCAAATGCCAACGTCGTTTTATTGTTAACCATCTCTATTTTGAATTGCCTCTTATTGATTTTGGTGTTACAACCAACAGTTTTAAAATCTTGAGAATCTATTCTGCTCTCATGAATTTAATCATGTTACTCTCCCTTGATTTATTTATTGTTTTAGTTCTGTATTTAAATGTTCTACCAGGTACTTGAAATGCCTTCACATACGGGTTTACATCTGTGTTACTTGGTAGACCAGCAATTCTGAGATCACCTGCCTGAAAATGGAAATACATAGTATAAAGTTTAAGCATTTTAGCTGATAATTTTATGTCAAGTTGTTTGTTTTCTGACTATGGCTGTAATAAATATACACTATAGGAATCACCATACTTAGATTTTGAAACAAGTCATCTTTATTACCTTTTCATCTTCAAAATTGTTAGGCTCGCAAATAAAATGAAAATTAAAATACAAGACTAAAATATGCAAACACAATGACATTGGGGAATTAGCTGAATAAGTTGTCTATAGGCAGGATATAAATGTTTCACTGAAGTCACCTATTCAACAGTAAGAAAACTATGCAACAGTAAGAAAGCTATGCATCAGTAAGCTAAATCATAACATGAACAAATAATTGAAATATATGAATAAACGCACAATGGAATGTCACGTTAACATTACCTCAATAATAATCACATTTAAAGCATTGTCTGTAAACTGTAGTTGTACTTTCAGACGTCCTGTGGGCTGTAAGGGTGTGGCATACCTTGGAGCCATCATTTCTTCAAGGTTCAAATCGTGCATCATAACCGGTGTGTCGGGTAAACCTATTCCTGGTGGTCTCTGTAAGGAATGAATGTAGAGTACACTATCTCAAAGCAAAGTTCTTAAAAATGAAAAAAATATTTACAAGAAGTTTGTAGTAGTTTGCATTACATTTGAAATCTCGATATTCTTTTGAAATACAGAAAAGAAATTATTGTATCATATGCGTTTCATTTAAATTTGTAACCCATAATTCTGATCCCAAAATGGATATCCTATCAATGTTTTTTATCATTATCTTTTATTCAATTGTTTATATTTGGCTCGAGAATCAAGTTCACTCTTATTGTTAAATTGATATGTTGGAGACACTTCTTGTTGAACAAAAGCGAATAATGTAAAAAAAAAAACGTACAACGATATATTACTTTTGATCGAACGACATTTTCCAATGAAATATTTCTTTACACAGCTGTATTCCAAATGTTTAATAAAATAAATTTTAGTACTTTAAGTTTAAACTCTAAACGGCTTTATTTGATCGATAACGACCGAATTTCTATGTAGACAATCATTTGATGGCATATAATAAATCCTACCAATTTCGGCTTTTTTCTCTGATATGGCGGTGCTACCGGGTTAGGAGTATGATCCAAAGCATTTAATGAGCTAACTACAAGTGACGACAGTGTAACCCGTCTTCCATCTGGTCGAGGTCGACCTGTATACAACAATATAATATGTCACAATTATAATGTAACTAGCGAAATTATAAAGCATGTTATTTTTATGTTAATGTATTTGAATAACAATATTTTTTCGTCTGTAGTAGCAAACTATTTCTTTTACTTTGGATTTAAATCTGGAGTTATTTCGTTTAATTTTCAACAAGTTTGGAAAGGATGTACAGATATCTCAACAGTCTTGCATAAGAACTGCGCACACAGGTATACTTTAACGGAGAAGAAAAAATCTATTGACGGGTAGATTTTTTTTAATAAGCGTGACTCGGGGCTCAAAATAAAATAGCTTTGTGTAATGACGGCCCTGGTAGTTTTATCATCAAAAGAAACTGTCAAAGACATCGCACTAGCACGTAAAAGCATTACACAAGAATGCTTAATACTGATAGGGAACGCAATAACACAATTCTGACATTTACTTTTTATGTTAGTATAGTGCAAATGTACCTAAACTTGTGAATTTATATCTGCAGAAGGAAGCGGACACACTCTGTCTCGGGCTTTAAAGTGTGCACGTGATTCTGCAGTTGGAAATGCACAAAAAAGGTGCATTTACCCTTTTTCATGAATGCATTTATTCAATTTTAAAACGATGTATTATTAATTACACTGACTGCAAACAATATATAACGTTTTGTTTAAATGTACCATTTTTTCAAAGAACCGTTAAAGTTGTTCAACATACCTGGTACTGGTGGCTGCTTTACTGAAAGTAGAAAAATAATGTATACAAACATATAAATATATAAAATATAAATATATTTCAACGAAAAAGATAACTTTGCAATTTTCAGTAATGTCAAAACATTTGTTATGAGTTAAACTTCTCTATGTACCTAAGAAAAATAAAACTTTTTAAATAGGTGTGGATAGCAACATATTTAACTTTTCTAAAAATTCTACTTTTAAAATGAATTTATTACAATATATTTGACAAGAAACCGGACACTTGCCTAGTTTTTATCTAAGCGTATTTTTACGCAAAACAAATGTTTGTATAAATTTTATTTCTTACTTTCAGGAATGAAAATAGCTGTCGGTCGACGAATTTCTGCAAGTGAATGACTCCTTCGGTATGGTCGTGGTCGTTTACGTTTTTTCTCATGTTCTTGCATGTCAGCAGGTTCTTCTAAACTTGACCTCCGGTTTTCTGGTGGTAGTTCTTCCTCTAGTGTGTACATCTCGTCCATTTCTAATGTTTCAGAGTCTGACAAATCTAAAGAATAAATACATTATTTTAAAATCTCAAGACTTGACTCCGGAAAACTCTTGACTGAGCCTGATATGCATTACAGTATATTTGTAACTTCATTTATAACCACTTTATTAATCATCGCTTTATTGACAATCAAATGTCTACGAACACAATCAAAGTCTATCAAGAGCCTTACTTGTCAAGTAAATATTTGCAAATGATGTTATGAATAGGTAGTCGGGAAATCACACCCAGGCGGCCCTATTTATTGTCAATTAAAATAACCTGACATCTCAAAACTCCAATCAACCAATCAACAATTATTTTTAAATGTCACTTTTTGACACTCTAGCTTCTAAAACAGGATAATCTTGATAAGCTTGTGCTGGAGGAATATATATTTATTTAGGTGGCTTTTATCTGTAAAAGTTTAAAAACTGCTTTGTATCATTCATATATTGATATTAAAGAAAAGCTTAAAGAGCCTTAAGCTTGGTGAAGTTTCATGTGATTTATATGATTTAAACATTAACTTGTCCTTATTAAAATACTCTTCGATTTTTTTTATATCTGAGACAATGAACATTTTTTTCTAATTAAAAGTGTAATGTTTAGAGAAGACTTTGTAATGAGTATATTTGAACTATAAATGGTGTTTCCTCACATGTGCGACACCAAAGGTTATTAATTTATAGCCCTCCAATTTATATCATATAACATATTCTCAATAAGGTAGTGGAGTCCATTAACTTAATTATTATCTATTTTTGTCACAGACTTAGTATGGAAATCAACCTAATTGTAAAGCGAGGCTATGTTTTCATTTTTCTGATTGAATTTATCGTAAAAATCAATAAACATATAAAAAGAAGACGTTACTCCTGATGGGAGATTTCTATAAAAGTAGAGATTTCCATCATTTTGCTACAACTCTAATTGACATTCTACGCGTTTAATACAAATCAGTGACAACAAAATAATGACTAAGCCATATTATGTTTTCAATCTCGATAACAAAATTGTGCCTAAAGAGAAGATGTTGGAATTAATAACCTACGCATGAGTTCTGATATTCTTAAAATCATCATTGTCAACAAGACCACTAGCTAAGATCCTTATCTGATCTTAAGAAAGGCTGGCAAAATTCATCACATTTTTCCATTTAGGTATTTCGTCTTAGATAATAGAATAATAGGAAAAACACTATGTGAAAAACAGCTCCGAGAAAATACGTTCAATGAGATAAAAACTTGCTATTTTAGTAACAATGAATGAACTAATTCAACGTGGGCGTCATAAAAATCACAGAATACGAAAACTAACGTTCCAATATATCTGACGTAGAATTACAGAGTTTTGTTACTGCGGTCACTTACAATTAAAGTGACATTATGCTCATGTTTTATTATTGTCATTATCAAGTTGACCTGAATGGCTATATATTTCAAAAGATTGACTGTCATAATGGTGACTGACTAACAGTTGCTATTGGAAAATGTTAAACAAAATTTTCTTAGACTGACCCACTTTGGGCAAAGTGAGTTATTTATCGTTCGTAAGAAATAAATTATGAAATATAAAGGAATTATGACAAAATGTTAACTTTTTGACTTTCACCTGTCACTTGGATGGGCATAATGCCACTTTAAGACATTCGCTACAATTTTCATATACTTAGGAAGAATGAAACCAGTGTCGTTTTTTTATATTTTTCATTATCATACAATATGTTAATAAAAGCATTTGAAGCTAAAAAAATGAAAAAAAACAATCATCAATCTCGTTTTGCTTATATCAAAAACAAAAAAAGAATCAGAATATTAGATATTATGGTTGGGTTTTACGTCGCATCAAAACAGTAGAGTTTATATGGCGACTTTATAGCTTTAATGTTGTTGGAAGTCGGGTGGCACGTGAGTGGAACCACCGACGTTCGATAAGCTAGCTGGATAGCTCCTTCACCTGAAAGAGGCCAAAGATCCTGACCGGATTCAAACCTACAGAAAAAAATTCTTAATGAATTGTTAAATGTTATGTCGGACATTTCTTCAATATTTCATGCCATTTTATAAATAAAAGTACTACACAAGTATAATCTCACCAGCCAGTAATTCATCAGTGTCGTCATATCTTCCTGAGCTAGCATTCGAACCTTTTCTACTACTCCGACTGCTTCCAGAACTTCTACGAGAGGTACAGTCTGACAGTAACGATGTTCTTCGACTGCACAGACTGCTACCCGATCCTCGTCGATCATTTGACGCTAAAGATGTCCGTCTGCTACTTAGACTACTTCCAGAGCCTCTTCGATCAGTTTCGTTTGAAGCTATAGAAGTCCGCCTGCTACTTAAACTTTCAGCACTACATCTTCGTAAATAATCAGAAGCATATGATTGTCGTCTGCTGCCATAATCTACAAATATTTGAGGCACCACGAATTTCGTCTGCTCTTGCTTTTTGTTCTGCATTGGTCCCATAACTAAACTCTTTTTGTCTTCTGATTTTTCTTTTTTTCTTACACCAGCTGAAAGTAAAAGGATAATGAATATAAAATCATCACATTATCCTATGCCTTTCACAATAACTGATCATCACCAGAAAAATGGCAATATAAGCGTTTCACGAAAATTGATTAAATATATGTCAAATTCATTTTGACCATAACAGTAGTTCGACCAATAACGTAAGAACTCTTTGTCTTGCTTAAGACGTTTAATTGTGATTAGAAAATGACTTTATTACTTTTTTGTGCTTCAACGTAGGAGTTGTCATTGTAGTCGTAGTTCAAGTATCAATAGAAGTCAGTTATAGTTTTTGCCGGGTAATACTATTCATGTAGTCGTAGAAGTTGAAGTAATGGTAGTCATCGTCTCAGTTTATTTGAAAACGTAGCCGTCAGTGTCGTTGAAGTCTTTGCTGCCGAAATTGTAGTCGACGCCGTAGTTGTCGCAGTAGTCGTGTTCGTAGACTTTGTCGTGTCTGTATTTATAGAAATTGTAGTCGTATTTGTAATCGTGCAATTTGTAGTAATTGTACACGTTCTTGTTTTTCTAATACCATGAATACATTGAGTCATTGTCACGGTCGTTATCTCAATCGTCGCGGTCGTTAATGTCGTAGTGTTCGTAGCCGTGAAGTCGAAAGTGCTACTGTGCTCGTAATCATACTGGTATAAATTGAAGTTTTATAAACTGTTAGTTGTAGCTGTATAAGGTATCGTAAATATGTTAAGTACTCGCGGTCGAGGTCGTTTTGGTTGTGGAAAACGACATATAGTCGAAAAAGTAGTCAAAATAAAAGCAGTCCTGTTCAAATTCGTGACCCCAAAAGATGTCTGCAAGGATTTTGAGGTGATAGATATAGCGAAGATAAACGTTGCACTAGTCGAATATGTGGCAAAGTTAACAACGAAGAAGTATTTGAAGGCGAAGTTGTGGTCGTTATCGCAGCCTTACCCGACTCGTAGTCGTAGAATTCGTACGTTTTGTTGTCGTCGTAGCTGTCCTCGTTGTCATAAGTCATATAAGTCGAATTGTGGTCGAACCAGTCATTATTTGGAGTTTGTAGCCGAACTTGTAGTCAAACAAGTCATAAAAATAAACATTATAAAACTGTAGTCCTCTATGTAAAAGTTTAAACTGACGATCTCGTGGTCGAAGAAGATGAAAAAGTGTGGGTCATCATCTAAGTCGTATTTGAACTCGTAGAATTGGTGAAGTCGTTATCGTAATCAAAACCGACATCGTTGTGGTAAAAGCTGAACTTGGATTCGTAAACTTCACTGTCATATTTATCGTTGAAGTCGTCTGCGTATACGTAGTCGTCTTCGCCGTAATCTTCGTCTTTGTCTGAACGAAAACGTGATGACGATTTTCATCTTTGTGATCTTACAAATAAAGCTGTATACAGCGATATGCAGCAATGATAAGCTAATACGTATTCTTTTTAAGATGTATACGGTGTAGCAGCCATACAAGTCTTGAGCTGCGTATGACGAATTTAACCTCTCGGTCAAGAGTTTAAATTTTACTGTATAGCAAATCATACAGATGTGGTGTGTACGCTTAACCATGTATTCAGTTCACCTTTCGCTTCATTTCGCCTACAGAATGGACATTGCTAGAAAATGACATAGTACAGATGATAAAAGTGAAAATATCCGTCGTGATATAGTAATTGGCTATATACAAAATATTTAACAGTGAATCCACTCTCATAAATACATGTATATAAGATTTAATTCGTTGGTGGTGATATACTTTTTTCATTTCGAGCTTAAAGATTGTGGAACTCAAACTAATATTATATTTTTATATATAGAGATTAAACAGAAAACATCAAGTTTATTACAAATGCGACATTAAACTAAAGCAAAACTATCAATTTTCTCGTTCCAGACACATTGAACAATGTCATTCATTCAATAAAGTATCACAACTATTGGGTTTTCTTACTAATATGAAACGGTATAAGTAGTAATACTCAAACCAAGAACATAAAAATAAAAACATTTTATAATAAACAGAAAAATGATTATACCTCGTCTAAAGAAGTCATTGATCTCTACGAGTTTAATGACTTATTGTTCTATCTTAAGCTGGTTGAACTAGACTTAAGGAAAAATGTATACAACGCCACTTTTAGCCGTTTAGAATGAATAATATTTGCATGTTTTGCACTTTTCGTTGCTAAATTGTACAGACACAATATGTATTCAAATATATACTCATGTTATACAACTTCAACAAGATATTCTCGTGTTACAAAAAAAAAGCGAACAAAATTTTTAGCAATATTTTTTAAAACATCAACGTTAATCAACCAAAATGATTTTACAAAAGATTTTTGTTTTTTTTTTATCAGCCCCCAAAACCCGTATTTGATTTTTATTTATATCGGATAATTACAAAAAAAATTTAAATTTCCCCGGAAAAATATCAGCAATCAAACAGCAACTGTTAAAACAATTTTACACATAAAAAAAATTTTTAAAAATGTTGAAAAAGGAACCGTTTTGTTCAAAAAGTTTTTTGTGTTATGAACAGAATTTTGCTTTCTGATATAATTCTAGAAAGAGTCATAAACCATAAAAAGATGTATATATTTATTTATTCAAAAGTATTTAAATATTTCCTTAATGTCCAGTTAAAATTAAACTTTAGAGAAAAGTGATCCATCAGAAGCAAGGTAAATATCAATAGTATATAAAAATTAAAGACTCGTGAGTGCACAATCATTCTCTCACCATTCCCTAGCTCAAGTGGTATTCAATAATCTTTAACACTAACGTGCTGGGCTTAGTAATCCCCCAAGGACCAGAAAAAGTGGTAAAATAATGTTAAAAGAAAACTTACAATATAAACGCCGTATAAGCCGTTTCAGCCCTCTGTCCCAGAAAGTCCTCGACCGTATGGATGGGTATCTAAAACATATGAATACTATTACAAAGGAACAGATCCCGAGTGTCACTACCCCAATGATTATTCCAGTAAGCTCGTCTGTAGGAACTGAAATAAAAGAAAAAGGGCGATTTTGAGTAAAAGATAATTGTTTGTATATCTTAATTTACAAAAACATGTACATTTTGTACAATAAATTGTAATTATAAACAATAGTATGTAACACTTTATCATTAATATATTGCTTGTTTCTTATTCAACTAATCATTTTTTTATTTGTTTACTTCGTATTTTCAACATTCTAATACTTTTTTCAGCTATTTTACTTGCATCTTTTGTAACCTGTACTGCTAGATATATATAATAAATTTGAACCAGACAACTGATTTCAAAAGGATAAATAAAGAAATAATTCCAAAGAACGTAGCTAGCAATAGTTGTTTGTTCCGAACTACAAATAAGAAACTTGTGTCCTTATTTAAAGTAACAAGTATTAATCAAGTACCTAAGATTACTTAAGGCAATGAAACAAATTGAATATTTTTGTACTTTAGAATTAATATAGAGGAAACATTAACAAGTACAGAAAGAGCCTGATACTCAGAGATAAGCATGCGTACTGGTAATAATAAAAAGCAATTAATGATTATCAAATCAAGTTTGTTCTGCCGGGATTTCATACAAAAGGCTATCAATTTAGTTTACAGATCTTCAACATAGGGAATGCTAGAGTTCATCGGGGGCGGCATTATAACAACACATTCAGGGTTTTTATTCCCGCCCCCAATAAATAGCATTTAGTTCTATGAAACAATATTCATTCTTCGTTCTTCCCGAAATCGAGGATTCATGTCGTCTGATTAGCATAAACAACATCATGTATTAATTATAATATTAAGCGTTTCCTGGATTGTTTTCTATATTTAAATATATACAATTTATCCACAATTAATCGACCTTTTTTCAACAAATTTATATAGCTCATATTCCACTTTACTGGTTCTTTTATATCGGCGATTTCGAAAACATTGTTGAATATTTTAACTATTGTACACGTCAATATCACCATTCTTAGTAAGATAAGATATTTCGAAGGAATTCGAGGAATATACAATATTGTAAAAGATTTATAGATAAAATTATACAAAGTTCAAAGCGCCTGTGAATTTCTAAAAGGAACTTTTGACTAATTTAAAAGAGTTGTTCAATTTCTCAATTATAATAAATTTAATAAATTTCTCACTGCTTGTCACATTAAGTATATAAATGCTTTTATTCCTATATGTTCATTTGTGTTGTTGGATTGTTTAGTCATATTGACACTCTAATGGTCTCGTGGAGACTTTCGAGCTTTATTAGTGGAAGAAGACCTCGCATGTTCTATTTTGTCAGCTCTGGTGGACACTCGCGTAGTACCTTCTTCATTTGTTAACTAGTTGGAAAGCCCAAATTATTCAAAAGTCTCTGGCGTGATTCGAACCTACAGCGTTTAAGAGCAAGTAATTTGAAGTCGACGACTCAAGGATACCATTTTATTCCTTCTACTTTTTTTACAGTGTATACACATAAGCTTTTATATTGTAATAGTTATAAAGTATGACCTTTAAAAAAAACGTAGATTGTCAGAACATTAGTTTGTTTTGTTATTTTCAGATTAACATATTATGCACATGTCTCTTCTAGACTGTCAACTATTCGCGCCGAGAAAGACATCGATACAATTTATTTTGTACGTTGATAATTAATTGTACGGGTTTAGAATTCCCCAGTGACTCTGATGTTTTGTTAAATATGCTTGTATTTCTCCGCTAGAAAGACAAACAAATATGCACTTTTAATTGCAGCTTATATAATACCTGCACAGGCCTGGACATTTATTTTGTTTGTTTGTTTCATTTTACGCCTTTTTCAACAGTATTTCTGTCATATAGGCGGGTAGTTTCCTAACCATCGTTCCTGGAGAGTTACACCAGTACTAGACTACCAACCTCCGCGCTAAACTACCAAAGCATCTCCCGGGGATCTAACCCACGCCAGAGTGGTAACTGGATTAGAAGTCATCGACTCTAACCCCACGACCAGGCCTGGACATAATTTTACTAAATGTATACCAAAAAAATGAGAATTTTCAAGACCAAAATGATAAAGATATCGTATGATAGACATAACATTAGAAAATAATTTACATTTTCTGATTGTTTGTTAATGTTTGTTTTATCTTTAAAGATTTAACTCAAAGCGCTGAGTATTTTCTAATTATTTCTTAATGACAATTTCAAAACTTATTAGAATAATTAAGGAAATTATAAAGTCATTTATCTGAAAATCTTGTAACAACAATTTGCATATTGTTTACATTTACTTGCGAGAATTGTGCCATGTGTCAATATTTGATAATATACTTAATGGTTTACATTTTTTTATAAACAGGTCAATAAGGCGAGAGAGGTTATCCGTAATCCTGTATCACAAGTTTAGAGATATGACAGCTTGCACATCTCTGTAGTCTGACGAG
Source organism: Ruditapes philippinarum (assembly GCF_026571515.1). Lineage (NCBI taxonomy): Eukaryota > Metazoa > Mollusca > Bivalvia > Venerida > Veneridae > Ruditapes > Ruditapes philippinarum. The sequence continues at coordinate 71,667 of NW_026863766.1, read as the reverse complement.
GCTTTATACTTGTCGCTTAGTTGTTATATTTTGATACCTTAAATCCCCTTAACTTTAAACTGATTGTTCTAAATTCAATAAAATTCAAATCCACTTCACAAATTTAGCAGATCAAGTGTAAAGATACAAAGGAAATTACTGTTATGTTATATTGCAATGACGTTATTGACATTATTCTTTATATTTTATGATAGCATTACTCATTGGTAATATATAAACAATGTATATCATTTTCAAGACTACTAACTCTTATAAATAAATGTCTCTATTACCTCTGTGATTTGTGATAACTTATGATACATTTACAATGATTTACAATGATTTCATAAGGGAGATAATAATTGATTTAATGTTGGTCTTATTGCATTTACGAGGAAATCTAGTATCGACTGCACTGTTAATATTGCATCTACTGGGTAGTAAATATTGTCATAGAGGAGACACGGAAGTGGCAATTATGAGTTTGATTCATTTATCTATCTTACTGTTGGATTTATTTATGTTTTGATACCACTTGATCATGGCCTATGTTAATTATTTTATTTCTATTTATATCAGTCGCTTCATAATTCAATTTTGTATCGGCAAATAGAGCTTTGCATGTGTTTTAATCACATAATAACTTAATAAATAGTAAACGTGCAGGTATTGGTGATAAAGAATTAAAACAACAACAAGTATTCTCTCTTCAAAAACATACCGGACAAAATGCATGATTTATAAAGAACTTCAATTTGTAGTGCTATATGATATAAGGATAAGAGAAAACAAATTCCAAGTCAGTCCTCTAAGAATTACAGGGAATTCACAGTCAGGCTCAAATAATGACCTACTCATTCGTCTGCATGTTTGGTCAGTTTATTATTTGTCGGTCGATTGTCGGTCCTTATATGATTATACTATTACCTAACATGTTAGAGGTTTACACGTAACAATGGTGAAATCCAATCAATATTTTTACGATAGCCTGTAAAAGTTTTAATTTCTCTATCGTCATAAATATTTCACATTTAATAAATGTAATTAAAATTGATTCTTAAACACATCTAAGTCACTATGCTACCATAGAATGCACATCAAAATAAAAAAATAAATTGTATTGTAAAAATATATAAAGGGGAGATGATTTATCAAGAGAAATAAAACAAATATTGAAAGGTATAAATTTCAAACCCGATTTAATTTTGTATCTGTTAATGAAAGGAACTGAAAAGTGCTCACGGTATTTCGGATCGACGTTAGAGATATTCGTTTCTCAACACAACAAAGTATTGGTATAAATAATCCAGAATGACCAGAAAAATGTAAATTTACAGAACAACATCCCCGAGACAGAAGTTCATATTATTCTAAAGATCTGATTTAAAATAGCACGTTTTATCATCTTTATTTAATATTTAACTGTTTCCATTTCCAATTTAATTTTAATTAACAAAATATTTGTTGTTTTTTTTTTTTTGTTTCTAGTGAGATTATATCGATTCCTGTCTACCTAATTAAGTCTCAATCTTGCAATGTGATAGACCAGTTGCCATATTCCTGTTTAACTATCAACTTCGTTTATTGCGTTCATAAAACACAGAATGACGAATTTCTCGAGCACGTGATGAATTATATCCTGTTGGAATGTTGCGACTTAATTGTACTTTATCAAAACAACGCGAGAACAAAATTACTTTAATAGTTCTGCTTTGCACATTTTACTGTTAAAATATGCACACATAAAACATTTGAATATTTGGATTTGTCTCTCTAACAATTTGATACAACTTTATCGACTTCATGGGGATATTGCAGCAATCTTATCCGAATTATATTGTTGTGTTGTGTTTTTTTTTCTTTTATTTATTTTTTCAGTATCTGGTATTTCTAGAATTAAAATTGATGGTGACAACTCAGCTCGGTTTTTAGCAATTCAAAATACATTGATAATGACTACTTATGGTATATCCTGTGTTGCTGTGGTGTTTTTTGAATGCCAACCGTTGTTGTTGATCTTGTTGTGATCACTACGATATGAGCCGCGTCACGACAAAAACCACCATAATGGGTTTGCGACCGGCATGGATCCGCGCAGTCTGATCAGAATCCATGCTGCTCGTTTACAAACCCTATAACAACTGATAGCGAACCCATTATGTTGGTTTGGTCGAGACGCGGCTCATATAATCTTGTTTTTAAGAAAGACTTAGTTGATAATGCATAATTATATTAATATTGATTTTTAACAAATGACATACAATTGTAAGAACATAATGTAGTTATGATATATTTTATCTATATTTCAATATATGCAGTTTTTATATCAAGCTTGCGGATATGCCAATAAATCGTTCAATAAATTTATTATATTTTCATTCGAGAAAGTTAAAGCATTTTTTTCTAGCTTTTTGTTTACATAGTAAAAGAAAACACAGTAGTTTATATGCTACATATGTGTTATGCTTTTACCATTCTTATATCAAGAATATATAATTAAAACTTACATACAATTTAAAGGTATTTATAACTATCATAACATGTTACCATGGTAATTCACATCTGCATCTGATTTTTCGAATGTATGAAACAAACAGGTCTTTAATGGCCTTTTTTTACAAAAGACAATAAATGTTGTGAGCCATCGGCTCAGTGTATCATCGTACATCCGAAACAGTGATTTTATCTCTCAGTAAAATCACTGTTGGAGTTCGAATGCGGGGAATTATATCACAAGGGCGTAGCCCGAGTGATATAATAATGTGCATCCGAACCACAAACAATAATTTTATCAAATGATTAAATCATCACCGATTTGGATATATTATTTCGATTCTAACACGACATCAACAAATAAATGCTGCCATACCTGATATTAAGCTTAGATGCTCCTGATGTGTTTCCGTACTTATTTTCAGCAAGTCAAGATTTTAATGGTTACGTCACGTATAACTAAAACGTCACATGCCATTATATAGAACGTCAAACTGTGATTTTATTGCATGATAATAACACACAATATGTTCAATAGGGAAAAAATGCGGGTCGTGTAAGAATGAACGATTAATGATGCTTTTGCCACTTGTCGTATATTGTCATATTAATTTTCGGTCTTATGAAAGTGAAAGGTTTGTTTGATTAAAAAATCTGACGTTTCAAGCTTTAAAAATTGTTTGCTTAAACAGCTTTTAACAGTGCACGTAAATGCGTAAAAGGCAATATTAAAAGGCTTTAAGGAAATTTGTAGATTGACCAATGTAAGATTTTGCTTGCTCGTTTTGCACGTCGAAACAGTGACGGAGAATTTTCGGGAAGCATAAACCGACTTTGTCCTGTTTTTGGATATTTAAGATGTATTCCATAAAAAATAATATATATAAAAAAAACGCGATCATGATAACAGCATTAATGTTCGGATGTTAAAAGCTACAATACTGCTATAGGTCGATAGTAACATATAATCATATAACGTACGTATCTATTGACAATTTGCAACGTTAATGGGTTGTAATTTCATTAAAGGAAAGTTTAGGAGAAAGGATGTCAGGCATTAATCTATTGACATTAAAGTTTGTTTGCCGGTCTAACCAGTAGCAATGTCATATTAGCAAATTAACAATGAACGGTGTTTCTGGGTACAGAGACATACGCAAGAAGATAATATAATACATCCTCGCTTCATGATACAGGAATCGGCAGTATATTTCACATAAACACCTGTCGTATCGGTGATTAGTACATTTTCATTTGCTTATATATCGTTTAACGTTTAAAATATAAATGCGGCTGAAGAAACTTGATATTGATAGATAAACATTCACACGGTAATTCTAAATTTATGCATTATAAGCAAATTTGTTAAACATAATTTTTAGGCATATATACATGAACATGTATATACTATAGTTTTCCAGAAAGAAAATGAAAGGGAAAAGTTTGATGAAAATATCTATATATTCTCATTAATTTTTTAATGTGTTAAATTTATCCGATCGTTATAAATTGTTTATGCTGCCCTGAAAAACAATTTAGGTTTACTTTAAGACCCCCTCGAAATATTTAAAGGTATAATCATATTTCAAATTATAGAATCTATCATAAGCTGGCATTTTACTCTGGTATATAAAACAAAAATAAAGTATTTAAGAACGGTTTTATTTCTGACGACGAGAAGAGCATAAAATAGTCGTTCATAGCATGACCGAACCTTTTTATCAAACATATCGGGTCGTTACTCTTGTGTAGAAGACAACTTTAACAACGAAACTAGATGCGTATATACCGTCAGAAATGAACCAACGCAGTGTTCCAAGCGATGGCGTACATATATTGCCTCACACTCCGCATATACTTACTTATGTAACCAAAATAGTCTTAAACATTAAAAGCTATTATAAATTGTTGTTTTTGTCTTTGTAAAAGAACGAAAAAAACAATTATTATTTAAAACGTCGCAAAAACATGTATATTAAATGCAAACTGATTATGGATACGAAAGACAGAAGACTGATATCAAAAATATATTATGCTCAAATTTGATATTTACAAAAAAAACCTGATAATTACTAAAAGTCTCTTTGGAATGTAAAATAAACATATTTTGTATTCACACAGAGAAAAATATTGTTTTTTTATTTCTACACACAACAAGTAATCATAGTATGATAAAATAGTGTCAGTAAAAAAACGCAAAAAACTGGCAGCTTTTATAAGAATATACCATATTGATTTGTAAAAAGTGATAGGGAATGCAGTAAAAGTATTTTGCCCAAAGATTAACATAGTATCTCTTTAAACAACGGTTTATTTCCTATTAATCGGTACTGTCTTTTTAATCATTTACAAGTTGTAGTAACGACTACAATAAACTGAGTGTATGTGACATTGGAAAGAAAATTTTATAATTTGTAAAGAAGATTTTCTTTGTTTCTTTATTTTATTTTTCTCATATCAAATTACGCTAAATCTATTATTGTCGCTTTCATTGAACTGTGGCAATGTTCTTTTGTTGAGATGATATCAATATCAAACTTTGTCTTTACCATGAACGATAATGCTTATACAATATATCATATTTCATAGCGATCCATTTAAATAACTGATCTGTATTAAAGTTCGCATTGTTTAAAACCGAGTGTAGTATATAAACCAAACATTAAAATCTAAGTGTTAAAATGGCGTGAAATTTAACGTAATTTAAATCGACACTTTTTAAATTCAAAAATGTGTTTGTTTTTTTAAATACTTTAGAGGGATATTAATCATTAAATGTAAGTTTTGATTTATGTCGTTCTTTATTAATTAATATAAAATAACAACCAGTCAAATTATAAAATCATATCATAGACTATAACATGTACATCAACTTCACACTCATAATATTTTAAAAAATGTAAATAAACTCTATTATTCTAATTTCAGTTGATTAATTGATTGCTATAACACGAAGTGATTTAGTGTAAAGTATCTTTCATGATATATATTTAATTTTCATTCCAAAAAAATGAATAAATAAAACTAAAATTGATAGTTGATGTTGAGATTTTGTTTATTTTTTGTTTTATAGATGCCATTTATACCGAAGAGTAGTGGCAGACCAGCCGGGACCCCTTCGCCAACACCCGGGGACTTCCTGAACACGCTTTTGATAGTTAAAGACACAGTTAATGCCACTTTGTTAACTGAGCACACAAGACTGTCTGATTTATCAAATACATTAACCGATGTGGAAGATCAAATACGGTCAGCCATTGACACGACCATAAGAAATCTTAAAACAGAGTATGAAAAAAGAAGACGTAAAACAATTCCCGGTATAAAAAGATTACAAGATTCATTAAAAAGGTAAGATATATACTGGCAAATGCAATTCTTTAACAATGACTTCCACTTTTACAATTGTATCAATATATATCAATTCCTAGGTCTGATTTCTTTAGGTTATTTGCTATCGGAATGATAACTAATATTTAAACCTTAACAACCGTATTAAGAAACAACGTTCTCTTATTATAAAATGTGAGCTATAAAATTGTATAAAAAAATATCTAATATTCAAATAAAGACGAGATGTGACGTGATACTTAGTCATAAAATGATTTATTATTTATCATATGTTTATTACTTACTTTTAAAACATGGAATGTGCAGTTAGTTCAAGAAACCCAAGAGTAGGTAAACTATTTATTGATTTTTGATACTTAGAAAAATTTCCTGTAATAAAAAAGTATATTTTGTTGTTTGCAATATTTTACACGTCGTCTCTTAATAATCACTAAATATAGATAAATCAAATACTTATTCACAATTTAGTTAAATGAATGCATTCAACGAGAAGTGTTCAAGTGCGCCAGATCAGCAGAATGTGGCGGTCTTAATACTTTATCTATTGAATGGACTTGCTCAGCTTTTAATTTGGATCAGACTATCCGAAGTTTATGGTATTTCAAAAACAAAATACAAAATTTGGGCTAATAGCAGCCTTTAAAGGGCTGGGCAGACTGCATGATACAACTTCCACAAATCAATCTTATTATTTACTTTTTTATTACCTACATAGCATTCGTTTGCAGTTAGCAGTTTACCACAGGGATATAAATGTATGTTAATGGAAGAAAAATGTTTAAACCTCAGGTTAACTGTTTACCTTTAAGTATGTATCGTGTATTATATAGATATGTAAAACTTTAGTAATTATTTGTTGTAAATGTTTGAAATGTATAAAAGTTTCCTTCATTCTCAGCAAAAATGATTAATGCACTCTCATTAGATATGAGCCATTAAATTGTGTATATTGTATCAGTTTGTAACACACTAATCTTTTACCGCAATATAAAAACCTCCTAGCATTTGGTGCAAATTTGCACCTTAAAATTGGAAGAGTTGTCTTGGATACCAATTGTTTTTGTTTATTATTACCGCTTTCAACAAGAAGTATTTTGCTTTCAATCTAATTATTTAGTTTTATTACCTGCGTGATATTCATTTGTCGCTGTCAATAGAGATTTGCTGAACAAGATATTGTACATCCTGCGAAAAGAGCTATAATGCGTTAATTACTTGTAGCAAATTTGTCATGTTTAGATATAGCAGAGAGAAATTTCTGTAAATGGAATAAATATGTTAGAAATTAGAAAAAATTTAAAGAAGAATGTAACAGACAGAGCATTCCCAGGAGGAAACATTCATCTTACTTTATCGACTGTCCAATAAGACTTTTACATTTCGCAAATATATTTCATGGATCCTTATGTGTCTGACACAATTTCTTATACATGTACCACAGTATCCACTTGAAATATAATTGTTTCCCATTTTAACTAGGTCAACATTTCATTTCAAAAGTAGTTTCAACTGAATTTCAGTCATGTTTTTAAGACATCTTAATCACAGGATAAACTGACTTTATATTATTTCGTACAATGAAAATAACTGAATAACCTTACTTTCTAGACACACAATATAACAAAGAGTTATCCTAAACTAGACATAATTAACTTTCTCGGCGTTTTCCCACATTGCAAAGAGATGAGGTAGACAGTTTATGTCTTTTTAACGTAATAATATATTCTGTGATAATAAATATGTTCTATTTCAGCCTGTCAAAGTCGGAATCAAAATGCAAAGCTTCAGAGAGGTATTGTAAAAATGCAGACTCTAAAAAAGCAAAACGTCGTATAAAAGATGCAAATAAAACTTTACAAGAGTGCACGTCATCTGATACCGATTTCGGGATTTCCACATTTGTTGCAGATCAAATTACACTCCTTTGTCAACAATTGATGCAGATACCGCCAAAGATAAGCCGACAAGAGGCAAGAGATGATCCAAACGACTTTGATCCCTTGGAGAAATCTGATTCAGATTCACAGGGAAGCAGTCGTGTTAACACACCTACGAGTCATATCTATACCGAAATAGATGTATTTCAAGCGAGAAACTCAGCATACATTACTCCAAGAAGAAATACATGCGAACTACCAACGGAGAAAATCGCAACCGAGAAGGTAAATAGTCATGATATAGATACTTCAAGCACAAGACTTAACAGTGTTCTGTTATTTTCAAGTGATAGTGAAGAGGATTATGGATTTAGTGATACAAAACTTAAAGTGAGTACAAAAAGACCAAAATCTGCCGGGAATGAAAATAGAAAATCAAGATCTCATAAAAAGTACGGAAAACAAAAGTCCGGTAGTCCTGACTACGAAGTACTTAATAAGCCAACAAGTTCAGATGTGTTCAGAAGATGCGGTTACATTGACAAAAATCCATCAAAAAGTCGTTTGAGTCCGCACCGTAGGTCAATTTCGCCAGTGATTTACGATGATTATGAAAAACCAGTAAAAAAAGAGATTGAAAGTTTAGGCGCTCCTATTAAAGAGTACATTAAAAGAATGTCACCATCAATTGAGCTTGGACTTATAGATAACAATAATATGGACAATAATCTAGTTCAAATGCAAATCCATAATGACGGAAATGTTTGCCACTTAAATGCAAAGCATGCACAAGAAACGTCAATGTCTTCGCGGACAGTACCGAAACGTTATCTTCCAGCTACACCGAAAGTAAAGAATGAAGACAAAAGTTATAGAAATTCGCCAGAGCAATTTAATACCAATCCACAAACAAAGGAGCATGGTATCGACAAAGTTGATGGAGTAATCGATTGTGATACTACTGACTCGTTTTCTATTTCCTCGGCCTGCAATACAATTGAACTTCTGAATACAGCACAGGATATGCTTTCCAATGCACGCTTGTCGGAGACGGCAGATCTTACACAAGACGGAAATCGAGTCTTAAACAGTGAAATCATATCGCTTGCGAGAAGACCAATGGCGTATGAAGACGATTATATTGACGTAGATGAAATCAAATTTAGAGAAACCATAAGATCTGCACGGCGAGAAATAATGAACACGCTTAAAAGTAAATATAGGAACGATAAGGAGCTTGTGTCTAATGAAAAAGATTTAACTGAAACAAAAAGTAAACATAATGCTTCTACTGACGATTATTCTCGAAACCGATTTCCATGCAAAACAGATCAGAACTCACCATCTTCGGTTAGAAATTCTGGGGTCAGCCCTAAATTTAAAGGTAAAGACAAACGTGGTGGTCACATTCCTGCACAAAATTGTGAAAATTCTGGGGTTTATAAAAGTAAATTAGTATATACTTATGAAACGGAGAAAAGAAAACTGAATAATTTCTTAAGGACTGATTTTGAAACAGCCGACAAATCTTCAATTGTCACTTCTGCAATCGAAAAATTTGAGAAAGCTTCAAAGAGTGATTTGAACTGTACTTCGGAAAGACGACACAGACCAGTGGTAAAATATGGTTTTGGGGGAAAGTATAGATCAGCTAGTGAACCACGCGCAGTTGTTTCCCAATTGAATCACAGATCGACATCCGAAATGCCGATTTACGCAAAGTCAAGTAAAGCATTGCAACCACGTAATTGTTATCAAAGTCATAGCTCAGATAAAGATGAAAAAAGCGAATCGAACAACGTTGGAGAATCTTTAATCTTGGCAAAATCATGCACAGAAAACGACCTTTTAAATCTAGTGACAAGTGAAACTTCAAGTTCGATACGCAGACAGTGGAGCAAACGAAGATCGTCATCGTTGACATCTCGTGTTGATGACGTTAATAAATCTAGTACACCGGTTTATCAGTATTGGGGCTCTTTTTCTATCCCAGAAAAAGCTCGCTGTTTCATTTCTGCTATTGTTGTTCTCGACGACCGGAGTGTTATTCTGTTGGACCAATTGCACGGTTGTATTCACTATTTTGACAGACTATTTCGGCACAAAGATCATTATAAGTTGTTAGAAAAGCCAAAGAGTTGTATTAAAATCGACTCTTTCACTGTTGCAGTAGCTTTTCCCTACAAAAAATGTGTATCTATGTTTAGTGTTAAAATGGATGCAATCTTGACAGAAAAGGATATCAGCGTACCGTGCCTTGAATGGATTGTTGACATAGCATTTTCAAAACCTATGATGTTTGTCTTATGTAAAGCTGGGGAAATACATATAATTTCAGAAGACGGATCGGAATTGAAATGCTTAAGAGTGGACTTGAATGGGAGATTATTTATTCCACCATCTGGAAAACGTTTTTTCATACTAGGCGAAGGTCGAGTCTCGAAGTTTGACGCAAACGGCATGTTTATTTCAAGTAAGGCTGACATAGACGCACATTCAATGATATTTTTAGAAAACATGATATATGTTGCTGACAGACAAAAACATAAATTGCTTCCATTATCGGGTCCTGTTGACAAGCATAATTTGATAGACATAAGGATAAAGTTTCCAACAGCCATTGGCAGTTCGATCAATGGAGATACTGTACTTGTAAGTCAGTTTGAAGATTCAATGGATCAATCATTGACACGCTCTGTTACCGTTTTCAAATTACACAAAAATTAAAGACATTTATTAGACTTTTCAACAAAAGCAGACACTACTTGAACACGATATAACATATACGGATGTACAAGACAAAATCAATGATATATGCAAAGATAATGTTTGATTTAATTCATAAAAATTATACGTTCTTTTTCTGTTACATTGAGAGACTGTTTTCTCGAAATAATACGCAGTCTGTCTACGAATCATTACTGTGATTGTATTTTATTGACATGCCTAACACATTGCTGAGAATATCTCTGAATTAAACAAGTGGTTTAATCCTCTTCGTATTGCTTGTCTCAATATGATGCCGTTAGATATACGATCAGAATTCCCTGTATCCTTGCGCCTCAATATTTCTATATTGGTCATCTCATTTCCTTCTCATTACAATTTCAATTTCCGGCTAACGTAATTTCCGACAAAGGAACTAACTGTATTTAAGATTGTGTTCTTGAATGTAACTACACTGTATGAAAATGCTGTATTGATGTATTGTCGTTTGACACTGGGAGGTAAAAGGTTTTACAGTAGACTTTTTGATATTGTGTCGAATTAATGTTTTGCAGCTTTCACCATTCTTCACTTGCAGTGTAATTATTTGAATTATTCTGTCGCCATAGTGATGAATGTTAACAATCTAAATATAGACACGCGTATATATCTGAGAACAGAAAATAAATATTACCATTTCAGAATGAAAAGAAACTTTGATGTGACAGTATCAATGAATTTAATATACAATAAAAATTTACATACTTTAAATTAAATATCCTCCTATTTGAATTGAAGTTTCCTGTCTTGTAATTATACAGCTATGTAATAAAAGCTCTTAACGAAGGGTATTTTACAGTATGAAATTTGTCAGTTAAATTTAGCAAAGAAATCTGACTTGACGGAGTAGTGTCTTCATAGAAAATACGTTCATAAATAATCTAAAGAACACTGTTTATACTACTTTATTTTAATCTGTTTTTTTGACATGCACAGATTTAAAGGACATTATGATACAAATGACCTTTATTTATACAACTTAAATGAACATGAAATATTTACACTTGCATTTAAGTACCCTTTTAAGCATCTTAGAAATATCTTATTCGATCGCATATATGCAAGTATCTAATGCAATATAAACAATCTTAGCTTAATATAACCACAATCTACTATGTATTCTTCTAATACATGTCATTATGACTAAATGCAAAAGCAAAGACTAAATCTACAAATTATACCCAATTAATTACATTTTTGATATGTGAGTATCTTTTCATTTAATTCCAGTATGAAATGATAATGCTATGGAGTGAACAGCTGTTACTTTTGTATAAATAGAGTATAAAGGCATAACCTCTACACTGTTCTGCAACCAATCAAGATTAAGTATTTCTTTCACGATAGCACTACATTTTGTGTTTTATTGCATAAACGATAATTTATCATGAATATTGTCGTCGTTTTTCGCTCCTGCTATTTTAGACAACTGGCTAATTATTCCACCCCCATCAATATTGCGGTTAACAATTAATATAAACAGTGTAACTTGCACTTAAAGCCTGTGAAACACGGCGCCATTGTGGGGGAGTGAATTATCTAAAACTAGCCAGGTACAATCAATGATTGAAGCACTGATAGTACGCTTGTGGGCTTTGAATAGAAGCATGCTTCGAAAAAGACTAAATAAGAATACAATCATGGTGTTGGAAAAAGTATTAATGCACCTTCAAGGTTAGCGAGTAGATTTAATGTCAATGTATCAATGCAACCTGCAATTCTATATTTTCTCAATGTCTCATTAATCAACATTATCCGCAACAGATACACATTTCATAATTGCATACACAAAATGTAACATTGACAGAAGGTGTATTATATGAAGGTAATTTATTATAAGTAAAATGCATATACAGTGTAACTTCTGGAGAGCGGCCATCTGAAGAGCAATTACCGCTTTGCAAGAACAGCATTATTTTTACCGATCGGAAGTAGAAATATTTGTCTCCCATAGGGTGTTGCTTTTCAGAGATTATACTGTATCTAGTTGTGGCTTCCTGATAATTTGGCATGTTTTGGTTTTGAACTAACACGTCATTACTCTCTTACATTTTAGTTTTCTAGTGCCTTGAACGTTTTATACGATAATGATTTTAAATATTTGATTTGATATAATCATATTAGATTTTTTTTTTGTTTTTGCTCTATAAGGAGCGTTTGCAATTGTCAATATCGCTCATCCATCTTCTGAAAAAACCTTTTTAGATGGCTGAAACAAGATAGATATATAGAGATAGAGTGAAATTAACAGAATTAACTATGGTAAATCTAATGATATTACTATATACGAGTATATATAAAATGTTTATATCTTTTTTTATTCTGAGTATACGTTATTATTTTCCTTTTCTCAAAACTCCTTTATATTATGTGTCCTGTTACAATATCAAATCTAAAAAAGATAATAAAATCGTTGGCCATCTATCCATCTTTTGCTACTTACTCCATTCTCGCAATAAGTACAATTATAATTGTAGTGATTCAGTATTTTATAGAAAACAAAATACCACTTTTTTCTCATTCAGCGCTTTTCAATTCATATGTTAAGTACGTAATTCGTTTAAGTATACTATGATAAGATCTAAAACATGATAAGATCTGAAGAAGACACACATATTTTCTGAGGTCTGGTCTTCCTTTATTATTTTCTTTTAATTGAAACTAAACAGGAAATAAAACAAATTACATTTACATTACAAATATCTTGTTGGAATACGCACTAAGATGAAACTGTGCGGCCTTGAGAAAAACTTTGTTGTATCAAAATTTCTGAGGATGATAAATTACAATTGTGAGCCGCGTCATGACAAAACCAACATAATGGGTTTGCGACCAGCATGGATCCAGACAGCCTGCGCATCCGCGCAGTCTGATCAGGATCCATGCTGTTCGCTATCAGTTTCTCTGCATCCATGCTGGTCGCAAACCCATTATGTTGGTTTTGTCATAGCGTGGCTCAATCATCCTTAAGCTGATGTACATGAGAAAAGTGTAAAACTGTAAATGAAACCATTTCCATTACAAGCCATTTACTACTCTATGCGACATCATTCATATATATAATTCAGCATCAATAAAGATAATCCTTCGGGATTCTTTCAGTTCTTGCATGCGTCGTAAAAAGACTTATTTTCCAGCAGAAATCTAGCGGAGAAAGAAAGCTTTTAGCTTAAGAAGAATGAAAAATCCGCTGAAAGCTTTTCTTGGTAAATGGATTTTATATCCACGTAGTTCGTTATTTATGGCTAATTTGAAACATCATAGCGTATACAATAAACGAGAATATTTTGTTCCGCCAGTAAAAATCTGATTATGACCATGAAATACAATACCTTATTCTTAAGGTAAAAAAATACTTTATTTCTCAGACGTCGAATTCGATAGCATGAATTTATGTTAAGTTTTATTTGTGATTTAGACGCACTAAATTGCGATCAAAGATACTATTAGTATTTAAGTTAGTTTAATTTATCTAATTACCCAAAATATGAAAATAAGCTTCAAATATCAGACAGATGAAAATCAAAAAATCCGTTAAAGGATAGCTTTCTTTTCTTTACAAAGAATACAATAAAAATACTCTGAAAACCTGAGACTGGCTTGGCAAACCTTGGCTGAACAAAATGTCGGGGTTCCAGACGGATTTCTGTATACAATGCCATTTATTTATAATTACGATTTTACCGTTCAACTCTTCTGGCTTAGTCATATTTTACTCTCTGTCTGCAATAAATGTCTGAATTATTTTGTTTTGACTAATTCTGTTTTGCGAAGTCTTAAGAAGTACGGATTTTTAAAAGTTAACGTTTTTAACCTTTTTATTGGCTGTTAACATGTTTTAGTGGAATTAATTCTTACTTTTCACATCTTTATTTCTATTTATAAACTGATGTACGAAAATGTTTATAGCTAAGATCAATCTTTTAATTAACAGAAATTAGAGATAATTATTTCTTTTATTTCAATGTATTTTTCAAACTGTCTTCCTCAATTTTGAAAAATCGTATTCATACAGCAAATGACAGGCTAATGATGAAAGAGGTGATACTTAATTAAAACACACAATGACATGTATTCATAAAGCCAGATAAAGTTATTTTTTAATCAACATTTAGAATATAAAGAAAATTGACATTAATTTTTGTGTGTTTTTCAGAGGATATTAAATGTATGTAAGACGAAAACTGATTATCGTACATGATGTGTTTGCAGATATTGGCCTTCAGGCAGTTAATAATGTTTAACAAGTACTTTAGACAAAAATTGTAGGACGATTTATTGAATAAAGCTACACAATATATAACAATTACATTGGTAGTAAATCATTCTAGTAAAAGATTTGTCTATTCATTCATGCACAATGTCAAGTCAGCATCATTAATATGTGCGTTAACGAAACGTTATGTGTGTAATTTCATAATGTCAAACGCTAACGTAACGTCATGTATGGTTACAAAAACCAAACAATATTTATTCAAAATGTTTGAAAAACATTTCAATTTTTGTTAATTATCGCACACTGGAAACAGCGACAAACGTCATCCAACTGAATGTCTAAGTGATAATTATAATGAACATTTTATTAAAATATATTTAAAATTAAAATATTGTGAAATGAGCATTAAAAATAAATTGCAGATTGCAAATGGCACTTTAAAGCCATGTGAATTTCCAAAAAGGGATCAGAACATACAAAAAACTCATATGAAATATGGTGATAAATATTGAAAAATCATTCATTACTAACATAAATCATGTACATTATTACTTGGCTCATCTTGAGGTATGCACACATAATTTGATGCCACCAATATATATTTGTTAAACGTCAAAAGTCATCTCGTGTCTTTTTTTCATAAGAATAATTTGCATCTAGTATTAAATTAATGTGTTTGAAAAAGAATGTTTTATTACAATTAAGATCCAAGTATAGCGGATTTGATTACTTATTCTCAAATAAGTGAAATAACTGATATATTGCGTCAATTTATTTTGTTGAATAAAGGCTATGATTATCACCTTCGTCATAGCAGTGTTTGTTATATGATATAAATATGGTACATAAAACATATTGCTGGGAGTATTGAGAATTTGAGAGTGAAATATTTTATAAATGGTTAAATATTATAATTGAATATCTTTGTGCTACATGGCAAACTGGTTCAAACCATAAAAGGATTGTCTGTGCATGCTTTTTTGTCGCGTATCAGATATATTTTCTGAAGTTGAAACGTCTGATCATTGTAACACTTGAATATTTAGATTGATTTATTACATCATATATGTCTGGCACCGACTCGTTATTAATTGCTGTGTCATACTCTTTCATTAATATGATGTTGTTAAGGCAATCAGACAATTTTATTAATGGAAGCTATAAAACAGTGAATTTTCTAGTCACGTGATTCATTGTGTCTCCGATATCACGCAACTTCTGCATTAATATTATTAATAAAGTCTAAACAAATGAAGTCGAAATCTCACATTAATTCTGAAATAAAGCGTATAAATTCAGTTTGACAAATTGACTTTGCGTATACATTGACTGTTTTTACCTTACAGGCTTACTTTTTGCATGCATTGATTTTTACCTTGCAAGCTTGTCTTTGTTATGTATTGACTCTTTAACGTTGAAAACTTGTTTTTTTTTGTGTGCATTGACCCTTTCACCTTGCAAACTTGTGTTCGTATGCGTTGAATCTTTTACTTTGCATGCTTGTTTTACGTATACATTGACTCTTTTACCTTGCAAGCTTGCTTTTTTGTCTTTGCTGTATTAGCTAATGACTCAATGTAGAAAAACATGTCATTTAACAGAAACGAACAGTTACACATGTATGTAAAATTTCACACACTTGTTCATCTGATAAACAAGTTGTTGAAAAATCAAGCTTTTTTTCTGGATGTATAATTAATATAATTAAAATCAAATGGGTATTTAACTTGCCAAATATACTGAATTACAGAACATGGAAAACAGTTGATAGAAACAAAAAGTCACGTAATCAAACTCATTTCCTGATAAGAAAAATGGAAAATAAAAACATATTTTTTACATATTAGATTGTCACGATTTAATGGGATACACAGGCAAATTACAGATAAAAATATTAAAATGATCTTATGTACTCAAATCACGCAAAAATGATATTTTTTAAAGTCCCAGCATGAATTTCTGTATAAGTTCTATGTATTTTGGATTTGAAGCGTAAATATATCTTAATGTATATATGTTGACCGCAATTTAGACGCCGAAAGAATCACCGAGTAGTTTTAATGTTTTAATACAAGTCGTGTGACTTGAACATACCCTTGAAGTTACAATAACAGATATTGTGGATATTGTATGATTGAAACAAGTCTAAGTCATTCATTTGCCATGTTTTTTAACGTTTCCAGAGTCAAGTTAGGAAACTTCATTATTTATTAGGAGAAAGGTTTTGTTCCTGTGACTGCCTAGTGTATTCATTTTGAGTACATTTACATAGTAATGAATGAAAAATTCAAAACGATGAAATGAAAATTGTGCCTGTGTCTCCCATTAACATATTGAATTCATTTGTTACAACAACAAGAAATGAACTTTCACTTGATATTACTAAAATGCCAAAGAAGCACTTCTTTCCCAAACAGTAAAATAGTCTATCAATTTAAAGTGACCCAGGTTTCAAACAAAATATGACATTTCTTAACTTGCTGTGTTTCTTTATGAAAATCCTATAGGTTACTTTCAAGTGATTGCTATTTTTATATAGAACGTTATTGTCTAAAGAAGGAGGTATGCATTCAAGACTTTATTTAGCCAAGCGTGTGTAAACATTGCACACACGCTTAGTAAAAATGCTATAAGTACTATATAATTACAATATAAACATTTATTTTCTGTTCATTGGTGTAGATTTAAATGTTTTTGTATTGAAACTGCTTCTAAGAGGTAAACAGCCTATCATGACATAAGGAACGTTATGAAATTCGGAAACTGCCCTCCTAGCTTTTACTTTTTGTTGAAAAATAATAATAATAATAATAAAAAAATAAAATAAAATTATAAAATACGATTTGTTTTACTTGTTACATGGGTAAACTGTTAAATATAGAACCAACGTTTCCTTCAAAATTATCCATTTCAAAAGTATCGACTATTTGACTCATGCCACTCGTTTATCAGTCTCACTTTTGTTTATTCTGTTGTTTATAGTTCTTTATATGAAACAGTCTTAATATAATAATTGTACCTTAAATTTAATGAAATTTTTTATCTTTATTTTACATAAAACATAACAAACGGAAAAAATCCAAGATAATTATGACAATACGAAAATTCAAAAACATTCTTTTTTTTAATAAATGAATTTCATAGATAATGATAAGTATCTGAAAGAATTCAATAATTTTGCTTACAGAAAATTGATTTATCTGCATTCTTGATAAATTGTTTGAAATTATTTTGAATGATTATAGAAAAGACCAGTTTTAAATTAAAAAGCTTTTATCACCGATGCACCTGCTTGCCGTGACAAATGGCTCTATATTATATTTTATCAGCATAAGATCGTGTTAAGTAAACTACTAGCCTAATGTTTTACAATAAACATATAATGAGGCACATCATTTTCGTTATTAGATCCTATGAATACACTAGTCATATTTGAGCCGCGTCACGACAAAACCAACATAATACGTTTGCGACAAGCATAGATCCAGACCAGCCTGCGCATCCGCGCAGTCTGATCAGGATCCATGCTTTTCGCTATCAGTTTCTCTACTTGTTATAGGGTTTGTATGCGAACAGCATGGATCCTGATCACACTGCGCGGATACACAGGCTGGTCTGGATCCATGCTGGTCGCAAACCCATTATGTTGGTTTTGTCGTGACACACAATAGAGGCCCACATGGAAGATTGGGAAACCAAATGTGTAGCCTCGATAAATAAAGCCTTTACTTACTTACTTACTTACTTACTTACTTACTTACTTACTTACTTACTTACTTACTTACTTACTTACTTACATACTTACACGGCTCATTTAACTTCAACACATGACTATGCGTATTTATTGTTGCTTCAAAATCAAATACCGTTTTCCTTGTGGCGGAAGGATTGCCTTTATGGCTTGAGGCATCACAATTGTAGCCACCGTTTTGCCACCGGCAATCGAATTACTGCCGTCTTTGCCTCAGGTGAAATGGTTTTTAGCTCTGATGTTCCTTTAAATTTGTAACACCCGAAGTTGGCCAAAATCATAGTTCCTTTTTCGACGCCATGTGACAGACCTAAATTGTGTTTGTGCGCCCTAATACCAAACTTGTCAAACAAAAGCATAACCATGACTTTCCTCTGGTGAAGTAATAATAACATTACAAACATAATCTGATATTTCTGACTCTCATCAACTCAATAAAACAGTGACAAACTAGAAATTAAAAGCACTGTTGGACAGCGAGAGCGTGTGCTATTTTAATTAATCCAATAATACGTAGACCGTCTTATATACTATTATAACTTTAATGACATTCTGTCTGCGTAATTATAAACAAAATTTGTTCTGAAATTTTAACTACTTAAAATGAGAAGCATATGTTATAGCTAGAAACAATTTTCAAGCTTGTTTAGCTCCTCGTATATTCCTTTGTTATTTTACAGTATTGCTAATATGTTAGAACTATCACTAAAAGCAATTGTCTTTAGCGGTTTGAGCAGGCTTGAAATCATGTGAGAATTTAAAACAGATGTGACTTAACCCCATTTCGATTGATGGAACCGAATCTTATGAGACATACTTAGAACAGAAACTTCCAGTTCAATGCATTTAATATTTTTATATCAGGAATATAATACGGGTTTTTCGTACAATATATTCAAACTTATTCAACTGGGAAATAAGTAAATCTGTATCTAACAATGTTTCTGCTAATGACACTGAATGGCCTTAAAGATATCGCGTTTCCATTCCACGCAAGAACATCAGAAGTGCCGTTGATGATTCGCGTATTGTTGTTTTTTTTTATTTCGCAAAATAATAGTATTGCTTTTATTTTAATCCATCAAAATCTTACTTTTATTAAAAAAACAATCAGAATAAAATGGGTTTTAAAACGATTCTTTGTAAGAACGTTATAGCATATCAATTGGGAAACTATTTGAATGTTATCTTTTAATATTCTGCTAATACATGGATATATAATATTAGAGCAGGAGACATTGTACACAAATGGAAGAAAAGCATTTATGAGAATGTTACATTGTACTAAACCACAAGTGTCTAAATATACCTGCTACAAATCCCATATATCAACTGTTAAGGATAAAATAGTTATGTAGTTAATATTTAATTTATGAGTCAATGTTAAACCTTATGCTCTCTGATACATTCACTTCAGACTTGCATTAAAATCATAATTAGTATATCGCGTGACAACATTCATAATACTTTGATTACACAACAACAAGTGGGCGCTTTTAACTCTTAAATACAAGATGATAAACTATAGATTTACTTTGAGGCTCATTGAAAAAAATGTGTTCAAAGTTTGTGAGAAAATAAACATTATATGTACAATGGCACGTGGACATTATACCATTTTCGTTATGTCTCATCGAATTTTCGAATTACTGCCACCACATGCCTTTGTTAATAACGTAACCAAAGTCAAGTCTGCGGAGAAAATTGGGAGTGCCTAGGGCTGAACTAAGAAACAATATCATGACAAAAAATCTTACGGGAATGCTCTTCGCCTACAATAAATGATAACACAATACAAATACATAAATTATTCAAAGGAAAATAACCCATTACATGATCGTAGGCCAGCGATTCTCACCAGCCATAAAACAGACTATGTTTAATTAAGTACGCCGTTACAAGACTTTTAAATAACCAACGCAATAAAACAAACGCTAACTAAAATCAAAAGGCATAGAGCAAAGTGCCCTTAACAGTTATTTACTGTCTAAGAGAAAATAATCTCACATAATTCAAAACAAACTAAGGTCAATGCAAAAGGCATATACTTGTTCAATATAAACTCTTATATATATTAATTCTATACAAATATTTAACGTCTGTCAATTATGACATAATAACAAATATAGTGATCAACAGAATGGAAAATGTTTTATTTTTACAGTGATTTTCCTGAAGTTTAAAAACGAATTCAAAGAGAACGTATACAAATGTAATTTATAAACTATATATTAAGATAGAGATAAATAAATGAAATAATTAATAAATAAAAAAGAGAAAAATTCATGCACACTTGTTTAGAGCATATGCATTTTGTTATTTCTATACTTTAACTAAAGTTTATTATTATAAATATCATTCTATATTGATCAATTCTGCAGCTCCGTTTGTTATGTTTTATTTTTAAATTGTGTTATTACTTCTTACTTTGTAATAAACGGTTACAAATAAATCTAAGTAAAAGAATTAATAGATATATAATTATCTGATCAACCATGTAGCAAATGTCTGTAAGAATAATTCGTGTAAGAATTATTCTTGGAAGAATTATTCGTGCAATTATTGCGTAACTGTAACCTGTGGGATAACGTTTTGACAATTATTATATCTACTAATAATTCATTACTCCGAGCATTATTGACTCTCGTGCCAAAATTTTGCTGGTAATGCGCGAACTTGGTGCAAACAGAAAAAAGACGGAAAGACCATTGTCGGGGTTCAAAACCAGATAATTTGTTTCGGAAAAAATACAATATCCAACATTTAGAAAATAATTTGCGATTTACATCTCAAGCGTATAAACAATTTGTCTTTGCGTAAGTATAAGCATCACGTAATGCATAAACAGACGTGTAAGGCATTGATTGTTGTTGTTTTTTCTTTGTTTTTATTTAGTCCTTTTTTAGTCTAGACAAATTTAATGTGAAACAAACAACAAGTTGTTACTCAGCAATTTATATGCATTGCTTTCCATGTAACTCTTTTGTGAGACGAACTAAGGTGAGAATTGAATTGATGCGGCTGATGAAAACATGCTCAACATTGACCCTTCCCACCTAAAATCTTAAATGGACTTGCCCGTTTTTCATTCTTGGTTAAAATCATTGATCACTTAAAGGGACTATTCAAAGATGGCCGAAAATTCATTTGACACTAGCATTTGACTTTTCTAAAACTTAATAAATTATCGAACAGATACATATGTTAAAATACTAACAATTATATTTTCTACATTGAACTTGCAATCAAGCAAGTAAAAGCAACTATAAAACTAATCAACGCTCCTGCAGTCACGCGATTATGCTACATGCTTTTACTCATCCTCTGCAATTATTTCAACAATAATATTTGAATTAACGTGCGCATACATCAAATGCTTTTGCGCAAGAGAAACACTGTAAAACATTTCATCACTGTAACACTAATTTAATTTGTCAAATTGTAGGTTGAATAGCACGTTTTGAAAAAGAGAGATGACACGATACTATAAAAATAAATGAGCCGCGTCACGACAAAACAAACATAATGGGTTTGCGACCAGCATGGATCCAGACCAGCCTGCGCATCCGCGCAGTCTGATCAAGATCCATGCTGTTCGCTGTCAGTTTCTCTACTTGTTATAGGGTTTGTAAGCGAACAGCATGGATCCTGATCAGACTGCGCGGATGCGCAGGCTGGTCTGGATCCATGCTGGTCGCCAACCCACTATGTTGGTTTTGTCGTGACGCGGCTCAGATATTAACGACTTATATTCCCTCATTGATACACGAAATTATTGTATGATTGAATCAAGACCACTCCTCTTAGGGCAAAAAAGGAACATTTGTAATAAAGCCACGTGAACGTGATAGGAATGTCCCTGAACTTTAAAAAAATAAGGAGTCATTAAAATCTCATTTATTTAATCTCGCCGGTGAGTATATAGATTTCTTAAAAACGTTTCAAGTAAAACATCATACTCATTACAATACATGAACTTACTATTTATAGATACTTTGTGTAAATATAATGTAAATATATAATGTCCCGCCATTAAATGTTCTCAATATTCGTAAAATAATATTCACGTCATTTATTTTATTTTTTTATTTTATACAAAAGTCTATCTTAAGGTTTTATCGTTCCTTACATTAAATAAAATTAATTTATACCGTAATAATACACCGAACAATACGCGTAACATTACATACTGGTCAATATTAGTAATAGGTAGATATTGTATACATATGATTGTGATAAATTTAGCACGTATATATGCTAATAACCAATAATTATAACAATATAACAGATAATATACAGGAAAATAATGACGCGGTCACTTTACATTGCAATACCAGTTTGCATTCATAATTATTTCCCTATGCATCATATTAATCATATTACATTTGAATAAATCTGAAATTGCAGATTTTCACAGCGGACTTTTTCTCTCAACTATTGCAATAAACGTATTCTACAGGCATCATTTTTTTAACTATAACAGTTGATTAAAATATTGTACATTAATTTTACGAGACTTAAAGTTAAATTACCACACTCAGACGATCATATTCCTTGTATGTATTCATAGGTAATATAAAACCATCGCTTTCCTTAAACAAAACCGCACGTAAAAATATCCGTTCATTTATTAGATATAAATATTTTTTTTAATCAAGATCAATACCATAACAGTATACAAAAATATCATATAGAAAATATTACTCCAAAATATACAAACAAATGATTGTATCCTTACCACGTCTGCCCATATTTCCAGAAAATTTGCATTTGCTATTAAAATCCGTAAAGCGCAACAAGAATAAATTCCTCTCACTGTATCTGCTTTTACTTCTGTTATAAGTTCCTATAAAAATCTTTTAAATACTTGTCTATTTCCAATATAACTCATTCACAAAGAAAAGCAAAATTAAACAGAGAAAGTTCTTGAAATTTAATAACTTGATAAATGCTATGCAGTGATTTTTCTTCAATGTTTCTAGTAACGCCACATTTCAATCTTGCCTAGAATTGTAGGTTGACAGAGCGTCCAGTGATATTGATTGCGAGACGCTTTCAACTGCAGACGACAGGTAATTATTGGACGACAGTTCCAGGCTTGCGGCTGGTGACACGTTGTAGAGGAATAAAGAACACTTTTGCAGGAGTTCCAAACTAGTTTGAGCATAAACTAACTGACGCTCGTTCAAGCGTTTTTAAAGTCTTAAATGTTTTTGTTGTAGACTTTTAATATTGATGCTCGTGGCAAGTACCATACCTGTCACAGCATACGATGTTGACTTAAAACTGTAAGGGTTCGGGTTTATATATTTCTTTTTTATTCGTTTCGTAATCAAAGTTACTTGATAAATCCAAAGAAAGATTTTCTCCAATATATTTTTAGACAATATTTTGATATAATTGGCAATCATATCTAATTAGTTTTTTTATTATTATTTTTATTTGTAACAGCACATTAGTGCCAGGCAACGTGTGTTTATTTAAAATATTTCATGATATGTCATGAACTGAAAATTATACAGTTATTTATGTGAAATTTTTTCACTCTTTTTCCTATAACAAATGGCTATAACACAATTACATCAATATAATTGAGCCGCGTCACGACAAAACCAACATAGTGGCTTTGCGACCAGTATGGATCCAGACCAGCCTGCGCATCCGCGCAGTCTGATCAAGATACATACTGTTCGCTGTCAGTTTCACAACTTGTTATAGACTTTGTAAGCGAACAGCATGGATCCTGATCAGACTGCGCGGAAGCGCAGACTGGTCTGGATCCATGCTGGTCGCAAACCCATTATGTTGGTTTTGTGGTGACACGGCTCATATATAGTAGCCAAATTTTAGCGCCAAAAGAACTTAATGATTTCAAGAAAAGCACGATCATCGTGAACATTTAAGAACATGTGAGTTTTTCCCACCAAAATTAAATAAGGAGCTAAACGGAGTTAAGCTTTTATAGATAATATTACATAAGCAGAAATACTCAATAAAATCATGTGAAATATGAGAACTTACAGTAAGTTACATGAAATAAACATGTCAGATTCGCGCCAAACTTATGAAAGGTGATAAACTAAATTAAACAAAAGAACATCGCTAGATATTAGCGACAACAGTCACCGAAACTAAAATTGAATTGAAGGGTCGCGATCTACTAATTGTATCATAGTTTGGAGACCTTTCTGCTGAAAATGTGTCAGGGTTAAATCGTATACATATACATGCACAGTGCGTTAACTGGAGTGCGGTTTTTAGTTACCCGCACTCCAGAACATGGCCATTGATTGGCTAATTTTTGCTGGGGTTTACATATTGTGCCGGCAGAGAAAGGGAAAGCGACAGAAATTCAGATGTTCGTTCATTGGTTCATTTTTGCCGTGGTTTCATATTGTGACAACAGAGAACGTGCTTTTATGTTTGACTATGATACAAAAGAGAAAGAACACCAAAGCACTCGGCAATCTGATTTATACTAGGGGGCTACGCCCCATCGTACAAATCAGATAGCCTCGTGTTTCGGTGCTCTTTCTATTACTAATTTTATACTCACATCTGAATAAAAATGTGCGTATACTCGTATATCAAGTGCATTTATTTTTATTTTTTATTTTTCTACTTCTTTTTTTGCCAAAGAGAAAACTCCGTTTACTATCCTCGACATAAGTAAATTAGGTTCGAGGTCCGTCCATTATATAACCTTACAAGTTTTCAAACAAACAAAAATATATAAAATATACGACGACAGTCAAATCATTCTTTATCTCTCATGCACCGAGCCTTCAGTCAATTCTCATCATTTTACTAATGCTGTCTTTGCTCTCAACGGATCTCCATTTTCTATTTCACAGACTTAATTTAGTAAACATTATTAGGATATCTTTATAATAAATACAATTTTTTTTAAATATTTGAATTAATCTAAATGCCAAATTTAAACACTGTATAAAATAAGAGAACTTTAGTGTTGTGAATTATAATTTTTAATATATGTTTTTTTTTAAATGTTAATTTTTACCGCCTACATTTCATTTTTATCACTTGTGTAAAATCTATGTGAGGAGTTATTTACCTGCATTGTGTATACTCCCAGGTTTTTTTACAGGGATAATGGAATGGTTATAATCATACTGGTAATAAAACGTCATTTCAGATGGAAATAACCTGCAATAAGATGCGGAAAATTTGGAATCAATTGAATTTTTCCTTGGTTTAGAAAAAGAAATGCATTGTTTTCAGCGCCATTCTATTACCGAATGCTTTTAAGTAAAGGATTCAAGAGAAAAATATAATGGTATATATACATGTATTTCATACCAAGTCCATTAAACTACAGAATGGTGTTTAACGATAATACACTGCGTATTTAAAGAACAAGACATTCCTGCGTCTTCACAAAATTACAATAGCTTGTTGTTTAAATACAGTTTGTTAATTCAAAAATTTTTTCAAAAATCCAGAATTATTAAACTTCACACTGTCGTAGTAATAGCACGGATAGAAAGTGACGCTCTTTTTATTCTTGCTTGATATAACAATACAGCGTATAAGGAAATAAAGATTAATTTTGGAAGTGATTTCAGTCTCAGATTTTCATTCTTTCGTTTCTTTTTGCTAAACTATCAATTGAACATTTTCTTGGACAAGAATAAGAATTTGTGTTTATTGATAAAAAGCATCAGCGTTAATGGATAATCGTTTGTTTCACCAGTAAATCTATATACACAATGAAACGGATAACATCAAACAATTCTTTACTTTTATCTTTAAACGCTTACAGACACTCATAAGATGAACTCAAAAGTAACCTTTAACATAAAATCAGTTGTCAAATTATATCATATAATGCAAGTCTACCAATAATGTACTCTGTTAACCACCGCGCAATATGTTAAATGTCTTGTCACGTTTTTTATCTACGTGTTGTCTATAGTTACATAAAAACATCTTAAACATATAATTATAAGTTTTTATAGTACACCACATCATTTATTTAACTTCAAAAACATGGTATTATTATTTTTCAACCAGTGTTTTTCCTCTCTTTTTTCCCCTTTTTTGTTAGAAGTCTGCCTTATTATATCTAAAAAGATAACACAACAGATTTTTAAAATTTTGTTTTTTTATCTTGTATCATTGTTAATAATTTATTAAATGTTCATGCATGTGCATTGTTTTTTGACCCCAATTGAAGTATGAAGATATGAATCGCAACCATCCTAACTAAGAAAGTATAAAATGTTGCAGTCAAGATTATAATACTTCATGGGAATTTTATATGAATATCAAAATGAAACATGCTTATTGTTTTTATTAGTATTTGAAAAATTTACTGATTTATTTTAAAGTGCAGAGAGACGGTGAGATTTATATGTAGGCTTACAGCTTCCAGCGTCCCTCTCAATTTCCTCATTGAACCATAGTACAGTTTTCATATTGAATTCTAGCCAGTGCAAATGATTTTGATTATATTCAGACTAAAGTTTATGTTTAACTGGATTCTGAAAACAGTGAAGTTCCACTACAGTCATGACGAATGACAAGTATGTTTGTGACATTATCCTATTTATAAAGCATCATGTTACACTAATGTATGTTACACTAATGTATCAGTACAAACAATAAGCCTACTCTCGCTATTGATGATTTAGAACCGTGGTTCTTCTTTCACGAAGGTTAATTTGTATAAGAAAACAACAGAAACTTTTCGTTCAGACAGTAAGAGCTGTGGGCGAAAGCAAGCAAATGAAACATGAAACCATTGGTAATTATATCATTATTTTAAGAAGCAGATAATTGGCGCAGTTGATCTGAAATTTCTAGATGTTATTTCTGATAAATGCCTTTGCCTAAGATAAATGGTCAATTTAATATATAAGTGTGTAAGTAAGTTTGTTAAATACGTTTAATGTATCCTTTTTATGAAATATATATATATATATATCTCTTTATGTATTTGTAATATTTATACAGTGTGTATCATTCAACAATACCGTCCGTAAGCTAAGAATTCAATGGAACATAATGCATTAAATTTAAATATGATTTCATACACGGTTAAGAGAAAATATTTATCCGTTTAAATTGAGAAGTATTATCTTTAAAATCCTTTAAATGTATATAGAATCGTTGTATCCATACACAGAGAATATTGCACCCAATGCCAATGCAATCATACAACGATTCCTAATATAAGGCCGTATTTCGACCAATTTTGTTTTTGAGTATACCAGCGAGCTATAAATTCAGTTAAAGTGAACAAATTTTAATGAATGTGGTGTCAATCTAAAGCTAACATGTTATTGTCCAACAACATTGACCTGGCACTCTTGCATTTGACCCTGTAGTCGGTATATTCCGTAAACGTTACGATCTACATGTAAATCGATATGAATGTATAAATATCTAATTGTTAAAATGATGTTAATTAAAAAGTCTCTCTAGTGCAGTTGGTAAAGAGGGTTCACTTGAAGAATGCAGACATAAACTGGTAGGTTCGAACCCAATTTCACCGATTTATTTTTTTATTTTATTTCATTTTAAATTTAAACTATTGCACACCTTTTATGTGTGTACTATCTATGTAGTATTTTAATATATGCCTTTATAGCGTGTATGTGCTAAAGCATACATGTATTCAATTGCATAATATTATAAAAAGAACCGTTGAAAGAAAGATACGGTAATGAAATAAAAAATATATTTGTATATAAAACACCACTTAAGAGGTATTCTAAAACCAGATGTTCTGAATAAAACGATTTCAAATTAATTCTTGCAAGTAAATTATAAAAAAATAACGTGGTGTTGGTAAGGAATCGAACCAGAGACCATCAGATTGGTAGTCCGACATCTATACCAATAAACCACACCTCACTGACGAGTGAGGTTAGCAAATATATCGATATATTCGATAGATACAGGTCAGTATTTATTCATATGACCTTTACGAAAGTTAATGAAGTGCCAGGTCAATATTGTTGGACAATAATCTACCCGATAAACTTTATTACCTCGTGTCTTTTGCAATTATATTGAATTATATAACGTTCTAGCTGCATTAATATTTGAACACTTTTGATATTTTGAATAATATTTGTTATTTTGAGTACAATATATGAAATATCAGGATTCGGAAAATGATATTCAATACATATTTGATACGCATTTTTGAACTCAGAAAATGAAAAAAGCTATACTGAGTACGATATAAATCTGATACACATTGTCTTCTCTCTGAATATGGATAGATATGGATTTTCTTTCTCTTTTCTGAAAACGAAAGCGAATAATAAAATTTATAAAAGAACATCACATGGTGCAAACGCGGGAAGGTTATTGGTTACTTTTCATAAACTTTGATATTATATCAAATATATTACTCGTATCATGACAATAATTCATTGCATGATCATAAAAATGCAGCACTAAATCTTCACTAGAACTTTATATAATCTACAATACAAAGGGAACCAGAAAAGAGCAAAATCAAATACAGCGTTTCAATTCGTTGTACCATCTGATCACACCATGTTTAAAAATAAAATACGTTTTAAAATTTAACTATTTTTAATTCGCTTCCATTTGTATGTTATCTGTCACAAACATCACTGTAGAATTGTTTGTCATCCAAGTGTGCTTTTGTATGGAAGACTTGTGCTCAAGTTATCTTTTTGATGTTCTCATAACTGATTATATATCGTATCAATGAAATCATTCTAACATGCTATTAGAATGAAAACGCATGTTAGAGATGTTCATTAGAGTAATTATTAATATCAGCATCAAAAGACAAAGTAATCGGACGCTCGCCTTAGCAAAAAAGTAAATACATATAAAAGTTCCAAATTCTATAAACGTTTGCACATTATAGACGGAAACAATATATCTGCACATTTTGATTGTGTTTTTGAACATGTTTTAGAATATGAAAACAATGTAGTTTTGCTGGTAAGATAAAAAAAGATGATAAAATCCATTAACAATTATTACTACAAACATGGAAATGCTTTCATTTCAGTTCTCTAAACCGTTCAATCAAGTTCTTTTTACAGGTGATGGTAATAGATTAACTAAAAGGAAACACAAATACTTCAACAAACAAAGATAAAGATAGAAGCTCGTAAAATATATTCGTATTGATTTTTAAACATTTCAACACTCTTGTTTATCCATAACATTAGACTGTTATTGTGACTAGTAAAGAAATCTCTATTGAAAAGTGTCAATAACACAAGAATATATTGTAGTCACGTATTCCCCGAATGACGTCATATACCAAAACAATTTCAAACATTTACTTTTATAGCAGTGGTATAGTTATCCATGCTGAACCGAATAAGGTGTGTTTCACCAAGGTTGTTGTATTTATTCAAATAATATCTTAACGATATCCAATTAAAAACAACACAAAGGAAACTGTATGCATCATTTATAAATATACATTTTTGCGTAGGTTAACTGTAATTAAGCTTTTGTTTCTATTTTTTAGACTATTCAGGTGTACATTGTGTAATAATGGAATTGCGATATATTTTTCAATAGTTTATTTGGATATGATGTGTGATGCAATGTGCAAATGTATTCAAAACGGCTCTTGGTAAATAATTACTTTTACGGATCAAGAACTTCAATTTGTAAATGAAAATGTCAAGTTAATTTACTTTTAAACAACAATGGACAACAAATTCACACTTTGAAACAGATGAAAAGTCAAGTCATTCTACCTCGAAACACTTAGAAATAGATTTAAACAGTTGATTTGGATTTTTTTAAGAATATGAGTTATTGATATATTATTTCCTTAAAACAGAATGCCGCTAGACGATAAGAAGAATCTAGCGTGGTACTTACATTTCAACTTCTTCATTTTTCAGATAGAAATCGAAATATCGCTTTAAAATGTTCATATGCTGACATGTAGTGTCCCCTTTTTCGTCAACGCAGCAGAATATGTAAAGAAAAATACATTTTGTCAAAATGTCAGTAATAATGGATGTTCACATTTAACCGTACTGACAATTTCCTTGAAAGTACATTTCATTGTTTTATATTAACTGCTCGAGGTGTGTTGTCTTAAAGATAACAGCTCATAATAAGCACCTGTAGGAATCAGCCTTTCATTGCCTGTATTCTTCTTTAGTCTTTAGAATGTTTAGCACATTTATTAAATAATTTTGTGTAATGTTTTAGAAATTTTATTTTAGTACTTTATCCTTTTTGTATTTTTTGTTCAAATTTCATTTAGCGTGACATATGTGAATAAGTTGTAAAACATTAAAAATACTTCTATCGTATAGAAATTTAGCTCTAACAGTTTGAACTCGATAGAATATTGACTTTTGCTTAAAATATACATTTCAACATAACTTAAGTACATTTTTTACTATTTTATTTAGAAAAACAAACATACTTTTTATATGCGTATCTTGGCTAATTACTATTGCAGAAATGTGAAAAAGACACTGAAAATCTTTGAATTACTTGGCCATCTTTCATTCTCAACAATTTTGTTACCACTTGACCAACGGCAATCGCCACAATTATAAACACATCATATGAGCCGCGTCACGACAAAACCAACATAATGCGTTTGCGATCAGCATGGATCCGCGCAGTCTGATCAGGATCCATGCTGTTCGCTTACAAACCCTAAAACAAGTAGAGTAACTGATAGCGAACAGCATGGATCCTGATCAGACTGCGCGGATGCGCAGGCTGGTCTGGATCCATGCTGGTCGCAAACCCATTATGTTGGTTTTGTCGTGACGCGGCTTATATGATTCTTAACTTATAATTTTGACTAGGTTGTGTAATCCTCCACTACAGGTATTCAAGACATAGACGAGTTCAGTTGTCTTAGTAAGACTTCAATACAAGGCACAGACATGCTAATTGTTTATCTTATTGTACACAACTCATATTCAATTCAGAGCAGAAGGAAGAGAGTAAAGGAAAATTTCTCTTTGCATAGGATTAAAAAACAACATTTCTTATGCCAATTCACTACCTGCATAAGTAACAGAAATGTTCGAAGAGATTTCCCTTATTAAGTAAATATAATGACGTTTTTCCTAATACAAATCATTTCCTTTAGACTGTGGTTTTCATATTCATTTGTATGTATAATTCGAGATATAATATAAAAGAATTAACCTTATGAACAGGTAAGGTAAGTATGCTTGTAAAATATCGATCAATAAAAGACAATTTGTTTGTACAGATATAAGATAGAACATAAAGAAGAACGGTTCCTGAATATACATTATATAATGCTCAATATGTCAGGTATCTCATGAGTTTAGAGACTATTAACTTGAACAAATAACAAGGTAAAATGATACTGTTTTTTAATAAATTGAGACACGAAAATTGCTTCCGTTTGAGACAAATCAAAGATTACAAAAAACAGTTTTGAAAAAAAGGAAGATAAGTTTGTTTATTTATAAATGATTATTTGTTTAGATTGGATAAAGTTTTGCAAAAACACTATGGATTAAAGTAAAGGTAAACACAAACTCGAGTTATGAGTTGCAGCATAATAAGATTATTATTATTAGAAATTCTCCACTTAGTTAGGGAAATACGCTAATAATAACTTTAAACATTAATAAACCGTTCTGTTCGATCTTCCATAAAACCACATTTTAGAACTATGATAAAACCACTAAAAAGTAGAACTATAGCTCGAGTTCACCATTCCTTTCATTATCTGTTTACATCAATATCGACGGATAGGGGTGTTGATAGTTCTAATATAAAAACACTATTTTTCGACTAAATTTTTTAATAACCTGAACCATTATTCATTTACGTCCATTCAGCATTTTGTGGCGTTATAGTGGTTCCTTTCTTTGAAATTGCATTTTCATTTTGAACGTATTTGTTTAAAATATCTTTCAACTAATTGGATTCATTTTCTAATTCATTTGGAACACATAGGGCATTTTGAGATCATTAAGCTCTACACAGATTGTATTTGAATTAGTGGATTAATTACGTTTGATAAACACATATCGGGTGTTTTATTATGGATTATGGACCTAATCAACATGTACTTTGTTTTTATATAATCTGTATCTGTAAACGTATTAATGTGATATTTTATTGATTATTAAATTTGTAATTTTACTTTCGATAGAATGATAATCCAATTTTGTATACATTATGAAGATAATTTCTTAGTAAGCTTAATAATAAGAAAAATATAATATTCACTCAATAATAACAGAACACAAACGTACGGTTTATCAAAGCTTAACTAGGTATTTAAAAACTACACAGCGATCAACAGGGACATTTATACAGGTGTAGGTAAAGATAAAGTAAGAACTTTTTAATTAGTGAGGCAAAGAATAGATTGATAATTAAGTAACAGAACAATAAATTAATGACTTAAAAAGATAAATGAAATAAGGGTCAATAGATCAGTGACCAATAAATTGGCAGATTATTGACTTAATAGATCGATAGATTACTGATGTTATAATTAAATGATGGTGTTAAGCAACATTTAAATGTTAGATAGTTACGCGGTTTGCTTATAAAGTAACCTTGTTCCATCAATAATTGTTGTGCCTTGTCCTTAGAAAAGATATATGTAAAATAATGAATAAATGAATCTGTTTTCTGTGTGTTTTTTCCTTCTTTTTGTTTGTTTCGTTGCTGTTGTTTTTATTTTGTTTTGATTTTGTTTTTCGAAGTAAGTTTTATTTTTCTATTCTTTAAGATTTGCTACTTACATAAAATACTTTATTATTTGATGTGCCTAATCTGGGGATTACGAGGAACATTTAAATACAAGAAAAAAGTTCATCAACTTATTTTATGGAACGCAATAGTTGTGGAAAGTTGTGTAGTATTTAGCATGTCTTTTATTTCTACAGATTGTCCAACATATCTTAAGATATGTTTACTGTTTTATAACAGATATATATAATAATCATAACTTTCTCTGCAATTACTGATATATTATGTTCTTTCATTTTTGATATTGAGCTCTTCAACGCGTTTTATGCTGCTGCATGTCAAAATAGTACATTTTGTTCTGTAGCAAACAATTTTAATGATTTGTTTTTAAGGCGTGTGAATTTATTTAGATAAAAACGTTTTAATGATGCTTAAATAACACTTGTTTCCCAGTTGCATTGTCGTTTATAAAATATGATGCCATTAAAACACAAGAGAGCTTAAGCGTTCAATAAAAATGTTGTAACAGTATAAGTATGCTTTGATGACTGATTAACTGACATCAACGATTATCTACAGAGAAGAAAGTATCTTAAATTGGATTCCAAAAGACAATGACAATTCAACTTAGATTATTGACCTTCAGTCATGACGCGTGACAAGTGTATTTCAAATCTGATCGGATCCGATCATGTTACATTAATGAACAATTACGGTCTGCAATAATAAACAATTCACTAACTTACTCTATGGATGTTCAACGAAACAGAATAACAAACTCATTTGCATGTTTCTAGAATATATGTTTGTATGAGAAAAAAAAACAAAACTATACAATCAAAGAGAAAGAGATGCATATGTCGACCAAAGTGGACAAATGAAACGTTGTACCAATGTTAATTCTGACATTATTTCCAGAAACAAATTATTGGTGTAGTTGATCTAAACGTTCTGATTAGTGACAGCCATATTCATATTCTTTTGATAAATGGTTATTTTAGATGTAATTATACGTGATCGTAAGAGGCGACTAAATGTGTTTGAATGACTGGTGTCAATGCCTCGTAGCTCCAGCAGGTGAGGTGGTTTTGACCCCTGGTGTTGCTTTGAAATTTGTAACATTAGATGTTATCCAAAATCATCTGTCCAGTTCCGGTACCATATGAACTATTCTGTGTCTTTGCCCGGTAAAACCAACCAAACAATGAAAATTTAAAACGTAAACAAGTTTGCAGTAACAAAATCACAATAATATATTTTGACATAAAATATAGCTTTTAAAACCTATCAATGCAGCATAAAAATGACGTTTGCTCGAGTATTATCACAAGCAAACAGGTCTGTAAATAAATTTCTCTTACATTAATAATATTCACGGACAATACTAATGTATCATAGTATAATCATATCATCAACACAACTGT
The DNA here is from genome assembly GCF_026571515.1 of Ruditapes philippinarum. NCBI lineage: Eukaryota > Metazoa > Mollusca > Bivalvia > Venerida > Veneridae > Ruditapes > Ruditapes philippinarum. Next base: position 37,119 of record NW_026863766.1, on the reverse strand, counting down.
ACATGGCCCAGAAATGTTCTTTGAATATGATATTTTATAATATAATTAGTGATCTCATATTAAAGGGACTCCACTGAGGTTTCAAAGTCTAAAACCATAACATTTGAATTTCTTACATAAATGAGCTAGGGCACTTTAAACAGTAATATATGCAAAGATAGTTAAGAAATATACTATGAAATAAATTGAAAATCGTATTTTTATGCTTTTCTTAGCCTTATTTAAGTAAAAAGCGTTTAAATGGGTCAGTTTTTAACAATTTGAATACTGATTCTGGAAAAACGATGTGCGCGAATGATCTGAAATTTTGCACAAAGATTAGTGGTCTAAGCCTACATCAAATGGTACAATTATCTGGAAAAAATATTTTCAGTCCCATCATGTCAAAAAACCTCAGCGGAGTCCCTTTAAGCTATAATTGTATAGGAATTACATTTATGTGATGTTTTCGACATCATTGCTGAGGAAATAATATTTACTAAATGTAAGAATATATAAATGGTATTGTTTATCGACGAAAATAATGAATATATTGCATGTAAAACAAATCAAAGTTGAAGCACTGCCTCTATAAAGGAACGTCATTAAACATAATAAAACAAAATAAATGGGAACTATGCAATTTGTATTTGAACATGAATCCATTAGTTGTTTAACACACATGAATACATAACATATACTTATAAAAACGTTTAGCAATAATGTGGTGTATTTGTGTTTCGAATAAGTTGAAGGAATACAAGTATATAAAAAATGTATTTTGGAGATATTGGCTAAAAAATGAATTTGAAAATTTATATCTTTAAATTCACTTTAAACAACAAAAATCTAACGTTTATAATTTGTTTTAAAATAGTGTTGTTAGATATAGCTTCATACCCTTTAAAAATTAAGTCAGTCAAATTACGAGGAAATCGCAAGAGGATTTTAAATCATCATATTGTCATCGTTTCGATTTGAATTTGATAAGAGTCTGGAAAAGTCCTGTGAAATGCGCAACACGGCTAAAGCATGTAATATTAAATCCCTCAATGCATGCTCCAAATAAATTCTGGACATTTTATTATCTCTATCAACCTACAATTCGCATATATAGACTTAAATTATGGGCTTAGCTCAAACTCTCATCTCTTTGATTTTGAGAATTCTTGATAGAACACAACAATTAATTATGACTTCATGTAATTACTTGGAGCGAACACAGATTTTCACATTTTATAAGACCTATGACTTTTTGAAAACGGTGCTGCATAGAGTGTAAATACAGATTTCGTATTAGAGTATCAACGGTTTTCAATAGTGTAAATGGAATGCATTTATTTCTCCATATTATACCACTCTCAAAGAAATATCTTATTAAAACTGTAATTAGAAAGAGAAGATCTGATTGAAAAGTAATCCCCTGATGATGTCATATGCCAAAACAATTTCAGAGATACACTTTTATATCGGTGGTATTGTTCCCATATGCTAACCAATTAAGTGTGCTTCAACAAAGTAAAATGATTCATACAAAAAGATCATAACGTCATCAAAAATAAAAACAGCACACATGTAATGAAATGTGTCATTTGCAAATAGACTGTATTGATCATATTTTCTTTGTCGCTCTGGTTCTAAAATATGTCTTATTACTTATGAAATATAAGTCTAAGTATATAAATTATGTTTATTGGTACGTTTGAATTATGGGATATATGACAGATATATTTATTTTCCATGGTAATAAACAAAACAGATATATTATAATTATAATATATATTTCGCGATATTAAACACAACAATGGTAGAGATTTATTTAATAAAATAATAGATATATTATAATCTGTTACTCCTTGTCAAATTATTACGTAAAAAATATATTCTATTGCAGTTGGAAAGTTCTTCATCTTGCATATATATCTTATCAATCCTATCACCTAAATCATTTGTTTTGACTCAAGAAACAATAAAAGTTCTGACTACTTTCAATCATTTTTAGCGCAAAAAAGATGATTACTTTTAAGGCTTTTGAGATGCTTAACGTCCTAGTACAACTTATCGTGCAAAACATCTATTCCATGCAAAAGCCTATAAAGAGTAATGTACACGTTGTGACAAAACAAGATGTTTTGTGCATTAAACCTGCAAAATGAATATAACACCAACATATGTGGCTTATATGTATGATAAAAAATAATGCCGAATTTCCAAAAATAACCATATTTTGTATTAGTTTATTATTCCGTTTGACTGCGATTCCCTTATTGAAGATATCATTACAGTGTGTCATCTGAGTTCAAATAGATTTAAGGCTTAGTCACACCGGAATAAAATACATTTGAATGTACAATGACAGTCCTTTAAATTGTCCCACGACAAATGCAGATTTTTATCTGTCAACGTTGTCGCAACCTCAGGTAAGAGGTCATTTTAAACAATAGATTTGAATTAACAAGATCGGTTTAATCTCTTGTTATTGGTTTAAACATATTTATTCAACAAAACATTTAACAAGTGAACAATATTTACAAAGTACATTTTGGGATTTGGCAGAAAGCTATAATCTCTTGTTATTGACTTGCAATCTTACAACACATGCCGATACATGTAAAACATATGTTGTTACAGGATTGATTATCATTATTATGATTATTTCATATTCATCAAATGCATTTTTAAAAACTGGCCTAAGGGAACTAGTGTGTGTCTGTATGTTTTTACTTTTATAAGTTAAGAACATTTAAATGGATTGGGCTACAATTGGACATACGTTCAATAGGTACATACATTTCAAGTATGATGGAAACTAAATCTAAATAAATGCATGATTTTAATATTGTTTTAAAAAATAAGAACATAAACCAACAAGGCAATGCGACGTTCACAGAACGCAGCCACGGTAAATCTTTTCTTGAAAAAATAAGGTTGATAGAGTTTTAAGTGATTTATTGTGGATTTATTATATGTTGAAAATAATATTTTTTTCTAAAACAAATTCTTATCTGCTATAAGTAGGTATGTAAATGTCGAATTATGTATATCATACTTGCCAACAACATCCATATATTATTCTTTCGTGGTAGGTTTTCATGTATGATGCTAAATACTATCGATATAATTATCTATGGGATGACATATCTTCAATTATGCACCAACTCCCTTTAAACATAATCACATAGTTAAAGTATCATTTTGCAAATTTACAAGCGTCTGCTTAATTTCAACGGGGGAACACTCAATATGATCAGAATTCTATTTTTAAATCCAGGTAGTGTCATTTTTCACCCGTTATACATAGAAACTTTATACCGGTAATTTCCTTTATTGATCAGTCATAGCATTTGCTATATAGTTAAATAATCAATACACAGACAAGCAGTCTTACTGTTATTATTTCTTTAATCATAATATGATAATCAAAATATGCGTACTTGATGAGCGAGGCAAGTAAGGAGTGTGTTGTAGGAAAGTATTTCATCGCCGAAGCCATTTTATTACTTAAAATGATAAATCAGTTGTCTTTAAATTTGCAGATTATTTTATTCGTCTTTTTATTCAACCATCTACATGATAATTACATTGCATTCATTTTTATCTAAGCCTTGTACCTAATAACGCGTTACATATTTGGCATTCTATGTACTAATTTAAACATGTACGTTGTGTTGGATTTTTTTTTTCTTATGCGGAAGCCGACGCTAGAGAGTACGAGAAAGCTACCACATTTTATTTATCTCATAGACAAGCTCTACCAACCTGTGTCTGTGAAGTAAACTCAAGAAACTTAATGTAAAACACATATCGGTGACCTTTAAAACAAACCTGACACGTAAAATTAACAAAGTTACTTGAACGTGCTCTGTCGCCAAAAATCTATCTTCTAAATAGAATTTACAGATTTTATAAATGGTTATTCAAATGTATAAAACATTGTGATAATATATGACACATCCAATCGTACATGTCTCTGATCATTTCTTATTGGTATTTGATTTCAACACAGAATGAAAAATACGAATAACCCGAATCTTACGAAGTTAATTATTAACGACCATTTTGATGGAAATTTTGATTATATCGTTACGAATAAAATGAAGTTAAAGGCTTTCATTTTTTAATGTAAATTGTTTTACATAAGTAAGCTAGCAATGTTAATGATAACAAGACTTTTACAACGATAGAATCATTTGATATATGCTCAGACATGAATTGAAAATGGAACTGGAAAAGAAGTATTATGTATCAAATACTAAACTGAATACAACATGTAAGCGAATCATAATATTTTGGATTGTTTCTGAAAGTACAGTTAAACTTCGTTCGCTCGAACTCGGATTGATCGAATACCTCTCTTCGCTCAAACTCACCTGCCAGTCCAGACATGAATACATAACATATACTTATAAAAACGTTTAGCAATAATGTGGTGTATTTGTGTTTCGAATAAGTTGAAGGAATACAAGTATATAAAAAATGTATTTTGGAGATATTGGCTAAAAAATGAATTTGAAAATTTATATCTTTAAATTCACTTTAAACAACAAAAATCTAACGTTTATAATTTGTTTTAAAATAGTGTTGTTAGATATAGCTTCATACCCTTTAAAAATTAAGTCAGTCAAATTACGAGGAAATCGCAAGAGGATTTTAAATCATCATATTGTCATCGTTTCGATTTGAATTTGATAAGAGTCTGGAAAAGTCCTGTGAAATGCGCAACACGGCTAAAGCATGTAATATTAAATCCCTCAATGCATGCTCCAAATAAATTCTGGACATTTTATTATCTCTATCAACCTACAATTCGCATATATAGACTTAAATTATGGGCTTAGCTCAAACTCTCATCTCTTTGATTTTGAGAATTCTTGATAGAACACGACAAATAATAATGACTTGATGTAATTACTTGGAGCGAACACAGATTTTCATATTGCATACGACCTATGACTTTTTTAAAAAAGGTGCTGCATAGAGTGTAAATACATATTTCGTATTAGAGTATCTATCGTTTTAGTGTAAATGGAATGCATTTATTTCTCCATATCATACCACTCTCAAAGAAATATCTTATTAAAACTGAAATTAGAAAGAGGAGATCTGATTGAAAAGTAATCCCCTGATGATGTAATATGCCAAAACAATTTCAGAGATACACTTTTATATCGGTGGTATTGTTCTGATATGATTACCAATTAAGTGTGCTTTGTAATGAAATGTGTCATTTGCTAATAGACTGTATTGGTCATATTTTCTTTGTCGCTCTGGTTCTAAAATATGTCTTATTACTTATAATATGAGTCACATGTTTATTGGTACGTTTGAATTATGGGATATATGACAGATATATTTATTTTCCATGGTAATACACAAAACCGATATATTATAATTATAATATATATTTCGCGATATTAAACACAACAATGGTAGAGATTTATTTAATAAAATAATAGATATATTATAATCTGTTACTCCTTGTCAAATTATTACGTAAAAAATATATTCTATTGCAGTTGGAAAGTTCTTCATCTTGCATATATATCTTATCAATTCTATCACCTAAATCATTTGTTTTGACTCAAGAAACAATAAAAGTTCTGACTACTTTCAATCATTTTTAGCGCAAAAAAGATGATTACTTTTAAGGCTTTTGAGATGCTTAACGTCCTAGTACAACTTATCGTGCAAACATCTATTCCATGCAAAAGCCTATAAAGAGTAATGTACACGTTGTGACAAAACAAGATGTTTTGTGCATTAAACCTGCAAAATGAATATAACACCAACATATGTGGCTTATATGTATGATAAAAAATAATGCTGAATTTCCAAAAATAACCATATTTTGTATTAGTTTATTATTCTGTTTGACTGCGATTCCCTTATTGAAGATATCATTACAGTGTGTCATCTGAGTTCAAATAGATTTAAGGCTTAGTCACACCGGAATAAAATACATTTGAATGTACAATGACAGTCCTTTAAATTGTCCCACGACAAATGCAGATTTTTATCTGTCAACGTTGTCGCAACCTCAGGTAAGAGGTCATTTTAAACAATAGATTTGAATTAACAAGATCGGTTTAATCTCTTGTTATTGGTTTAAACATATTTATTCAACAAAACATTTAACAAGTGAACAATATTTACATAGTACATTTTGGGATTTGGCAGAAAGCTATAATCTCTTGTTATTGACTTGCAATCTTACAACACATGCCGATACATGTAAAACATATGTTGTTACAGGATTGATTATTGCTTATCATGATATTTCATATTCATCAAATGTATTTTTAAAAACTGGCCTAAGGGAACTAGTGTGTGTCTGTATGTTTTTACTTTTATAATAATAATAATAATAATTACCACATTTCTATAGCGCCCTTCTCAAAAAATAAAATGTTCAAAGGCGCTTTACAATGGAATTATATACATTTACAATGACTTTGTAAACAAAAAAAAGTAATAAAAATAATAACACACATTTATGTATACATTTAAAAAGTATAAAATATACCATGATTAATCTAAAAGTCTAAAACTCAGTCGATCAAATAAAAAAATGTATATGAAGAATAATCTAAGACTTGAAAATAAAATAAAGAGAAACGTTAAAACTATTAAAATTAATAAAAAAAAAAACACAAATCAAGATAAGACAACTGAAATCTAAATCCAATTTGATGAAAACAGTAATTAGTAATGGAAATGTGATTCAAAAATAGACTATTATATTTCAAATGTGTACCCAGATATCTCATAACAAAAGACAGCACGCCAATTCATAGTGATGACAAATACAGCACAGTTAGTTACTATAAATTTTCTGGAAAAAATGTGTTTTTAAAGATTTCTTAAAAACATCTACTGTTTTTGAGTCTCTGATACTGTCTGGGAGAGCATTCCACAGTTTAGGTGCCACCGAAGAGAAACTGCGTTCACCATATCTTACAGTCCTACTTTTGGCAACAACAAGTTGCTTTGAAGAGTTCTTTGATCTTAAGTTTCTTGTTGGTTGATATAGCGCCAGTAAAAGTTTAAGGTAAATTGGTGACTGGTCATGTAGGGCTTTATAAGTTTGCATAAGGATTTTAAAATCTATTCGATAAACTACAGGAATCCAGTGTAGTTTCTTTAATACTGGAGTGATATGTTCAAATCTGGATGTTCCTGTGATGATGCGGGCAGCAGTGTTTTGAAGATGTTGTAGTTTATTCAATGTCGTTTTAGGTACACCATATAAAAGTGCATTACAATAATCCATGCGTGAGGTGACTAAAGAATTCACTAAAGATTTTGTTGCATCAGTATTTAGGTATTTCCTTATATGACCAATCTGGCGTAGTTGTCCATAACAAGATCTACAAACTGAGTTAATGTGCTTTTCCAGGGTCATGTTGTTGTCCAATACAGCACCAAGATTTCTTACACTACTTGATGGTTTTATGTTTTCATCTCCGATAGTCACAGTTATGGTCTCAACATGCTGTTGGTTTCTCTGAGATGTAAATATAATTACTTCTGTCTTGTCAGCATTGATTTTTAACATATTATTGTTCATCCATGTTACTATTTCCGCAAGACAGCTTTGAATTCGATCTAAAGAGTCATTCTTAGAGACTGGACATGTTGGTTTAAAGGAGAGGTACAGTTGTCCATCGTCTGCATAATAATGGTATTCCAATCCATGTTTCTTACATATTGCACCAACAGGTTTAGTGTACATAGTAAAAAAATTTTGGTCCCAGAACGGATCCTTGAGGCACACTGTAGCTCAATTTGACAGGGTTTGACAGTTCACCATTAATTGTGACAGTCTGGTGTCGATCACTTAGATATGAACGTATCCATTCTAACGGTTTTCCAGAAATGCCAAAGTTGGTGTTAAGGCGCTGTAGAAGTGTTATGCGGTCGATTGTATCGAATGCAGCTGATAAGTCCAGCATAACTAACATGGTAACATCGTTGTTGTCTAGTGAATTCAATATATCATTTTGAACTTTTATTAGTGCTGTTTCAGTTGAATGGAATTTTCTATAGGCAGATTGATGGGGATCGTGAAGCTCGTTTGCTGTTAAATACCTTCCAGACGAGAGTCAACTATTTTCTCAATAATTTTAGACACGTATGGCAGATTCGAAAACAGGTCTGTAATTCTTTAGAATGTTGGTATCTAAATCTGGCTTCTTGATGAGCGGTCTGATCAGGGAACTTTTGAATGATTTCGGAACATATGAGCGATCTAATGAATAGTTAATCAGTTTTGTCAATGACGGGACCAATTCGTCCAAACATTCTTTTAACAGCCATGTTGGTAGTACATCTAGTTCACAAGATTTACTTTGTGATTTTGATATAACTTTTCTCAGTTCATTTTTTCAGTTACAGGTGTAAATTCAACTAGCTCATCTATTTCACTATTCATACACTCTTGTGTGTCGACTTGTACAGCTTGTATGTTTGTCTCTGATCGAATCTTGTCACGTATTTTATCTATTTTATCGACGAAAAAATCACTGAACTCTTGAGCTAGGTCTGCTGATGATGAAGCAACTGGTAAAACAACCTCATCGGTTCTTCCAAGAAGATTTTTTGTCACTTTAAATAATGTTTTTTGGTCACGACCACATGACTCTATCTTTTCGGCATAAAAGCTAATACGTGTTCGTTTGAGTAATTTATTGACATACGCACATTGACTTCTGTAAATTTCATGATCAACTGTCAGTTGAGATCTTTTCCACTTTCGTTCCAGCTTTCGTTTGAATGTTTTGCCTCGTGAAGTTCGTCATTAAAACATGGATTAGACGGTCTGAGGACGATTGTTTTTGTTATTAGCGGAGCATGTTTATCAATAAGGGTTGACAAAAACAGTGTTCAAAGATTCCACATATTCGTCTAGGTCTGAAATACAAATATTCGCATTTAATATATCTAATGATTTCATATCCTCTCTGAAACCTTTAATGTTAATCGATTTGAATTTACGGAAAGAGACAGTTTTCTTTTTATTGGAGGTGGCTTATATAGATGAGCGTTGAAAATGACGGCAAAGTGATCACGTAATATCTTTCCACTCGAATCAGATAGCCCCGGGTCTCTGACCTCTATATTGGACACAATGTTGTCAGTGTCTCGGGTGATAACAACATCAAGGGTATGTCCTGCAACATGTGTAGGTCCCTGAACATGTTGTTTTAATCCAAATGTTTCAAGACAACTGATGAATTTTAACGCATCACGATCTAAAAGTTTGTCTACATGAAGGTTGAAGTCCCCGACAATTATTACCGGTTACCAATAGTTGCATATTTCGAAAGAAACAAAGGCCATTCCTGTTCAAGAAAAAGTGTTTGTACTGAGACCATTCTTTTGTGATGGTGGTGGTCTATAGATAACAGAAAGCAGAAGGATTCTTTTTCGATAGCTATATTACAGTCAATGTGTTCAAATGTAGAAAAGTTTCCATCGGTAGATGAGGTCAAAACTTTGAAATTTATGTTGGATTTGTAGATAATAGCAACACCTCCCCCTCGCATTTTGGCAGGTCGAGGAACTTGCTTCATTTTATACCCGTTCGGAACTAGTTCACTACTGCAAACTTTATCAACTGAACTACTCAACCATGTCTCAGTGATAGCAACTATATCAAAGTCGTTTGATAGGATAAAATCGCAGATAGCTATTGTTTTTATTCTTCACTGACCTAGGGTTGATTGAGCATACTTTTAAGTTTTTCTGACTTTTTGTTGCACTGACATTTTGTATTTGCTTGATCTGAATGATATTATTAATGTTAAGTGTATTTGAGTTTGTTTTTGAGGCACGTTTATTATAAACAACAGTTGGAATAGCTTGTGGTAATGTTCTTAGATTATCGTCATTAACTCCTTGATTAATATCCCATAATCTCACATGACTCTGACCACTTCTCTTACCACGTTTATTTCTTTGTATTTCTAACTGTTTAATTTGCTGCACCACAATGTTATTAAGTCTATTGCCTTGGGCAGTCACTGATTTTCCAATATCGTACAAGGTTGATCTTTCATACTTAATCCAATTTGAAAGGTTGTCACTAATCCTTCCTGAGGGCATTTTACATGTAAATACAGTTTCTATATATATATATATTATTTTTGTCTTCAAAGTTCAAATTTCTCTTCAAAAACACAATAATTCCCAAAACAAAAATAAGAATTTCAATGTCATACAGTTTATGATCAACTCTGACAAATCTCAATCTTCAACACAGAATATAAACACTTTAAAAAAGGCAAAGTGTAGGAGCTCACAAAAATTGCAGCCAACACCTGGCGCAGTGAAGCATCTATTCATTTTATAAGTTAAGAACATTTAAATGGATTGGGCTACAATTGGACATACGTTCAATAGGTACATACATTTCAAGTATGATGGAAACTAAATCTAAATAAATGCATGATTTTAATATTGTTTTAAAAAATAAGAACATAAACCAACAAGGCAATGCGACATTCACAGAACGCAGCCACGGTAAATCTTTTCTTGAAAAAATAAGGTTGATAGAGTTTTAAATGATTTATTGTGGATTTATTATATGTTGAAAATAATATTATTTTCTAAAACAAATTCTTATCTGCTATAAGTAGGTATGTAAATGTCGAATTATGTATATCATACTTGCCAACAACATCCATATATTATTCTTTCGTGGTAGGTTTTCATGTATGATGCTAAATACTATCGATATAATTATCTATGGGATGACATATCTTCAATTATGCACCAACTCCCTTTAAACATAATCACATAGATAAAGTATCATTTTGCAAATTTACAAGCGTCTGCTTAATTTCAACGGGGGAACACTCAATATGATCAGAATTCTATTTTTAAATCCAGGTAGTGTCATTTTTCACCCGTTATACATAGAAACTTTATACCGGTAATTTCCTTTATTGATCAGTCATAGCATTTGCTATATAGTTAAATAATCAATACACAGACAAGCAGTCTTACTGTTATTATTTCTTTAATCATAATATGATAATCAAAATATGCGTACTTGATGAGCGAGGCAAGTAAGGAGTGTGTTGTAGGAAAGTATTTCATCGCCGAAGCCATTTTATTACTTAAAATGATAAATCAGTTGTCTTTGAAATTTGCAGATTATTTATTCGTCTTTTTATTCAACCATCTACATGATAATTACATTGCATTCATTTTTATCTAAGCCTTGTACCTAACAACGAGTTACATATTTGGCATTCTATGTACTAATTTAAACATGTACGTTGTGTTGGATTTTTTTTTCTAATGCGGAAGCCGACGCTAGAGAGTACGAGAAAGCTACCACATTTTATTTATCTCATAGACAAGCTCTACCAACCTGTGTCTGTGAAGTAAACTCAAGAAACTTAATGTAAAACACATATCGGTGACCTTTAAAACAAACCTGACACGTAAAATTAACAAAGTTACTTGAACGTGCTCTGTCGCCAAAAATCTATCTTCTAAATAGAATTTACAGATTTTATAAATGGTTATTCAAATGTATAAAACATTGTGATAATATATGACACATCCAATCGTACATGTCTCTGATCATTTCTTATTGGTATTTGATTTCACACAGAATGAAAAATACGAATAACCCGAATCTTACGAAGTTAATTATTAACGACCATTTTGATGGAAATTTTGATTATATCGTTACGAATAAAATGAAGTTAAAGGCTTTCATTTTAATGTAATTGTTTTACATAAGTAAGCTAGCATGTTAATGATAACAAGACTTTTACAACGATAGAATCATTTGATATATGCTCAGACATGAATTGAAAATGGAACTGGAAAAGAAGTATTATGTATCAAATACTAAACTGAATACAACATGTAAGCGAATCATAATATTTTGGATTGTTTCTGAAAGTACAGTTAAACTTCGTTCGCTCGAACTCGGATTGATCGAATACCTCTCTTCGCTCAAACTCACCTGCCAGTCCAGACAAAATTCACATATGATATTTATTGTTCTACCTCGAATCGCTTAAAAAATGACCCTCGAACCTGATTCCTGGTTCCTTCGGCAGAAACAGAGTGAAAATTAAAAAAAAAAAAATTAATGTTCTAACCGTATATGCATTTAGAGTCAACACGCGTATCCTCATTCGTTTGTGATTGTGGTTTTGTTTAATGTCTGAGAATAACCTTGCATTTCATTATTCTATAGACTGTATATTATTGCAGGTTGACATGCTATAGAAATTATCGATGAATGACAGGTAATGACCTATGAAAGCTCTTCTGCCACAAATTCAAGAGACAGCATCTATTATAGGATCGAACTTTTCCCGAACATAACAAGTCATTAATATATTGAAATATATGTCCATACGGGAGAGGAAACACATAAAGATGAAAACATATGTTCTGTTGGTGATACATTTGTTTTTGAAAATCAAAGTATAAAGTTTATTTATATTCATAATATTTATATTCAAAAGTTTATCAAATTAAGTGGTAGCAAACCAAATCAAGTACCCAAGTAGTTAGTTGGAATATATTTTATGGAAAGGTATGCATACCTGTAACATGTTTTAGTCATGAACACTGATACTACCTGTATTAAAGGTGTGTAATAAAGCATTCAAGAAAAAAAGAATTAATTTTCTTATAAACCAAGTATAGTTTTATATTGTTAAGTTCGTGTAAAAATATTTCCTGCAAATTTACGGTATCGGCACGTTAGTTACTCATCGTATAAGATTTTATATACAAAAGCCTATTAGTACTTAAACATAATTCAAAACTACCAACATATGAACAATGGCATACTATATACGTCTCACACGTTATAAAATATCTATGAAATACCGATGATACCTTGATAATAAAGGTTTTTAATAAGTTAATTTTATAAGTTATGCGTATATAAGTAATGTATTTTGACAGACAATGGAATAACATTGACAGCTTTTGTGAGAATATTACACAATTTCCTCATAATAAGCAACCTAAGAATTATATATCTTATAAAGAAAATTGGGTCTTAATTCAATCTCTCTTATTACATGATTGTATATCATATATCACGTTAAAATTATTATTAGTTGTAGCAGAAGTAGTTGTAATAGTAGTAGTAACAGGTAATAGCTTCACTACATTACACGAATGTTGTTCATAATACGCATTATAAAAATATTTCATATAATCCATGAAAATTATTAATGGCAGTCACTGTCAGATGATATGTTATGCGTTAAAAATAACAAAAAGTCGGTTTCGAAAAAGACAGACTATATAATTAAAAGCTAATGGTAACCTTATAGCGTATACTTAATGAATATGAAACACGGATAGTAAAAACTCACAATAAGAATATTCATTTCTGGAGAAAAATAGAAAATTCTCTGAAATTTTTCACTCAAATAGCATTAATGTCAAAAAAATATTTTCAGTCCTATCGTGTTAAAAAAACCTAACTGGATTCCCTTTAAAAACAAAATACCTTAATATAAAATAATCGGTTTAATGTGAACTGGTCTCGAAATGATCATTACGTGACTATTGTTTTAAAATGAAACGGTACTTGGTGTGTTTTAATCTTTTTTAAAATCTTTCGTAAATCATTGCAATACATGTATCCAATGAATTTTAAATACACGATAAAAGGTCAGGAGCATTATCTGAATCAAGTACAACTTCATCGTCACATTCAGGGGGCTGTTTCTTATTTACCAGCAGATGAAATAAGAGACTCTTTTCTTATACTAATTTACTCAAGATAATGCAATCTAAACTGACCAAAATAATCAACTGCATGATCCCGAGTATAGACTCTAACACATTATGTCGGTAAATTGCCGTTCTTTACAGTTACAATGACTTAGTGATCTAAATTTATCTTAGTCAGGTTTAGTAAATAGTTTACTCTTTATGTTTTTTGATAGAAAAAAATCAAGATGCTCGGATGTCACCCATGGGTCCGTGGTATTATAATTGCACTTTTCAACCACAAAAAAGTTATAAAATATAACGATGCAACGTTTATTGTTTGATTTGCGTCCGTATTTTGTTATTAATAAAACAGATGAATAAAATCACAGAATTTCATTATCACAATTATTAAAAAAATATATTAGTGAAAGTGTCTCTATATTTATGCAAAAGGAACCATAAATTACAGACAAAATATCAATAAACACTAAGTTTGTACAGTATAATTTAGTGCAAGTTCAGCGAAAACGAGTTATGTTTAGGACTGAATACTTCATATTTACGTTGAATATACATTTATATGTCACACTGGGTGCACAGATCATTGTTTTGTGCCTTATAGATGATTTCAGTATGAAGCTGTTTTTGTTGCATATCATGTTAAAATGTCATACAGCTCAATCTCTGACGGTGTATGCGATATAATTTGCTAATCAATGATCGATCCCGAAGTAACTGAAAAGTACACCAACACTGAAGTGAAGTACTGGACAACTTTTACTACTACCAGCTGACAGCATTTAGCACCTCCTGTTGTGAAGTATAAAAATCTGGAAAAGGGTAGTTTATGTCATAATATATCCATCAATTCATACACATTCTACCCAGTAGTGCCTTTTTTAGAAAACGGTGGCAATTGCAACTCATTGCAATTTCCGGTCTTGGTTCAATTGGTTTACTCAATATGATTTACATTGATTTAAATTCACAAAAATCCTTGTAGCGTAACTTAATTACTACCCATATTTAATTTTACTGCAGTGCTATAATTATATAAAAACTGAATTCAAACTAGCTTAATTTACTTGCTGTGACAATAGTTTGTGTTAGTGTTTTAATTAAGGTATTAGCACCCTAATGCATTACCTCCGCTTTGAAGAGTATTCAAATAGGCTAGAACTACTGTTAACTACATTGAAAATGAGGGGCCGTGGGTTCAATCCCCTGAAGGGTTAACTTTTTTTTTCTTTCTTTTTTTCTTTTAACATTTTTATGTATCTCTCATGTCCCATTTGGAAAGAAAAAATTGTTTAATTTAGATTTTTATGCTCCCCGAAAAATTTCGGGGGAGCATATAGTCGTCGGGTTGTCCGTCCGTCCGTCCGTCAGTCCGTCCGTACGTACGTCCCGAATTCGTGTCCGGCCCATATCTTTGTTATTTGAAGTCGGATTTTAAAATTATTTCTCAGAAACGATCACCATATTGAGACGACGTGTCGCGCGCAACATTTGGGTCGCTACCTTGAAGGCCAAGGTCACATCATGACCTTGCAGCTATATCGTGTCCGGTCCATAACTTTGTTATTTGAAGTTGGATTTTAAAAATATTTCACAGAAATGATCACCATATTGAGACGACGTGTCGCGCGCAACATTTGGGTCGCAACCTTGAAGGTCAAGGTCATAGCATGACCTTGCAGCAAAATCGTGTCCGGTCCATAACTTTGTTATTGGTAGTCGGATTTAAAAAATATTCCACAGAAATGATCACCATATTGAGACGATGTGTCGCGCGCAACATGTGGGTCGCTACCTTGAAGGTCAATGTCACAGCATGACCTTGCAGCAAAATCGTGTCCGGCACATTATTTCATTATTTCAAGTCGGATTTTACAACTATTTCACAGAAATGATCACCACTATAAGACATTGTGTCGCGCGCAACATTTGGGTCGCTACCTTGAAGGTCAAGGTCACGATATGACCTTGCAGCAAAATCGTGTCCGGTCCATAACTTTGTCACTAGAAGTCGGATTTAACAACTATTTCACAGAGATGATCACCATATTGAATCGACGTGTCGCATGCAACATTTTGGTCACTACCTTGAAGGTCAAGGTCACAGCATGACCTTGCAGCAAAATAATGTCAGGCGCATAACTTTGCTATTTGAAATCGGATTTCACAACTATTTCACAAAAATGATTACCTTATTGAGACAATGTGTCGTGCACAATATTTGGGTTGTTTTTACACTTTGAACTTTGTCTGTGACATAACTCTGACACAACAAGAGGTATACCTTCCTGTGTCCAAAACCTATTCGGGGAGCATCACCCGGTTCAACCGGCTCTTGTTTAATTTATATAGGTATTTATTGGTTAAACTATGCTAAATCTAGTAATAAATATAGCACCTGATATTTGCAAAGTGTAATAAAATCAAAACTAGACGGTAAAAGTATTTCATATTTTACAAGATCAACCAATATACCTTTTTAAAAATTTCGGGAAACTTTGAAAACAGGCACTCATTTGGGTAAATTTTAAGAATTTTTTAAATTAGGCTTCCTAAGTAGAAAAATGGTCAGACATGTGGTAAAAATGGGTGAGGTAGGGTAACATCTTTATACAGATTTCATAAATTTTATGTAGAAACCATAATTTTGCTTATGTGGATTGTTAGCTGAATGGTACTATTTGTTTCTTACCAATAATTAATGGGTAAACATTTTTCATTAGAATGTTATTGCAGATTATTTAAAGGTTCCGCATTTCTAAAAAAGGGCCCTCATAACATCCTAGCATGAGTTCAGAAAAGTGGCCATAACTTGATTTCCGTATGGTAAACTTTCTTTAAATTTTGCATACAGGTGTACTTTAAGGTATACATCTGACCTATGATGTCAATTTTTTAGCTACTGATAGTGCCCATTAGGGTCCTAATACCTTAATGAAATAGAAAATCAATACATTTCAATATATATACCATTTCGATAGGGAGATGCAGACACGAGTAGTTTCATTTTCAAGTGAAATCGATAAACTACTCTGATAACTAGATACTCGAAAATAAATTGTATGCTTTATAACATAAACAAAATAAACCCTTTAAAAACTCATAAGAGCATTCATTAAATAACCAAAAGCAAGGTCCTAAATATCAGATAAAATGATACAATTTTTTTAATTTGTATGTATTGCTACAATATTAAGATCACTAACATCATTTCGAGTCCAAATCGATCGGCACTGGTTTTATTCCGCTTTCAGTCACTTGTTTCAATTATAAGTTAAAAAGTTAAGAACATTCAATATATCTATGTTGTAAACAATGATCGAGTTTGTTTTATATTCGTTTTAATTATGATCAGCAAAATATTGACAAAAATATCAAAATGATCTTATGTACTGAAATCAGGCTAAAATGATGTTTCTTGAAGTTTCAGCGTGAATTTCTGTTTGAATTTTATATATTTTGGGTTTGAAACGTAAATATATCTATATATGTTGAACAAAATTTAGACGCCAATAGAATCACCAAATAGTTTTAAAACAAGTCAGGTGACTTGAACCAACCCTCTAAGTTACAATTACAGATTTTTGGATATTGCGTGATTGAAACAAGTCTATGTCATTCATTTGAAATGTTCTTTAACGTTTTCAGAGTTCACTTTGACAACTATTGTGAAATGCTAGCGCTCTAACCTGACCCATGCGGGTCAAGTTAGAAAACCGCCATTTTATTCTTTATTTGGAAAAAAGTCTTGTCCCATTGACTGTCTAATATATTCATTTGAGAGCATTTACAGAATTATGAATGAAAAATTCAAAACTAAGAAATGAAAATGTTGCCTGTGTCTTCCTTTCTTGACAAAAAATCGAATTAATAAATACAAATCTATAAACAAGCTAGCTAAAACCAAGCCTGGAAATTAAAAAAATGCCATTTGAGAATATACATTGGAGTTAAATGAAAGCAAAATACAAACGTACAGAGATGTTTAAACCTTGTATGGTATTAGACATATGCGGTACCTTTTATTAAAATACAGTGTATTTTGGTGAAAACGAAAAGAAAAGCCACGCACAAAACAAGAAATGAATGCAAAAAAGGCTACCTGTTCTTTACATGCAATGTATTTCCCTTGACGTGCATGCACACAGCATGCAAACGCTCAGAAAGGTATTAATCATTGAAATGGTGTGATCATGCCTCGCTTTGCAATTTGAGAAACACAGAAAAAAAGATTAAGTGAAAAGTTCAATTTAATGTTAAAAATGTGTTTTTCATTTCCTGAAAAAGTTGATGATATGACTAAAACAGTTAAATTGGTTAAAGTTGTTTCAGTTTCACCCGTGTTGATTTTTATCAATGCTATTTTCTACCAAATTACCAGTTTGATGCATATTTGCAATGGTTGTTGAACAAAAGTAACCATTCTCCTGGACAGTTGAGAACGATATTGTTCTTTAGTTTTCTTTATTATTAATAAGTTTATTTTGAAAACTTTCTTGCCTACTATACTAATTATAGTATTTCTTTACACAATATCATGCCTATTCATGTTTTACAGAAGATTTCGACAACTTAGTATATTAAGAAGTTTTTAGAGTTTATTTGTTCCATTTCCACGGCTAAAAAGCTCATAAGGACAAACAAAACTTAATACGAAATTATTAGATTAAATGGTATAATTGTATTATATTATAATGTTCAGACACAAAACAAAATGCAAATTTAACCGACTTCAAGTATCGCTTCATATGCTGAAATATTTAAAAAAAAATTTAAAGGGTATGGATCTTAAATATATGATGCAACGAAATGGCATATTTATTACTTAAATCTAAAAAGAAACTTTTTTTAAAAAATATAGTGAGATACTGATTGATTGACAGGTGTGAGTTTAAACAACAAAAAAAAAAGCAAACAGATATTTATGATCATATTTACATTCATTGAAATATCACAACAGCTACGAATAATTTACAAAATGACAAAAGATAAATCTGAAGATAAATATTTTCATATAAAAACTGCATTATTTATAATACCATAATATTCTATCACAACATAAGCATAGTTTGGAATATAGCCTTATGTTTGAATTCTTTCTAATATCAAAATAAATAAAATTACATTTTGACTGTTGCAATGTAAACATGTAAACAAACAAACAAACAAACAAACAAACAAACACACACACAAGAAAACAAACAAACTATTTTCTTTCAGAAAGACTTTGGAGTTTGGAAGCTATCATTGACATTTTCTGTAATTGTGTCCTGCATGAATCAAAAAATTCTTAAAGAGTATATTGATGAGCTGGGCGATTGTTCAAGAAAATTGTATAACTGTATGTTCTAAACAGTCATGGTTATCGATTTGCTTTATTTCGTCGGATAGATCATTCTAGTTACTGTCATAGAATGTTATGATTTCCTTCCAAAATGTGTTCAATTTCGTCTATCGTTATATGAGCCGCGTCATGACAAAACAAACATAATGCGTTTGCGACCAGCATGGATCCAGACCAGCATGCGCACCCGCGCAGTCTGATCAGGGTCCATGCTGTTCGCTTATAAACCCTATTACAAGTACCAAAACGGATAGCGAACAGCATGGATCCTGATCAGACTGCGCGGATGCGCAGGCTGGTCTGGATCCATGTTGGTCGCAAACCCACTATGTTGGTTTTGTCGTGCCACGGCTCATATACTGATTAACATTCTGTTCAATCAATGCCACTGATAATTGCAAGCATTGAAAGCATTACTAAATTAACCTGTCCTTGATACGGCTTGAAAAGGCTATTTTCATCTGGTGTAATTTTATAGTTTAAGCTATCCGCTGATTTGTGTACCGTTCTATTAATTCAAATTAGTGACAAACTAATAACGGAACGATGCCTTCCGTTTAAGTTACAGTATGTGCTTAACGAAATGTTGTTACATTTAACAACATGAATGAACATGCTGTCACGGAATATGACCGAGTAAAACATGAAATAAATTTAAACTTAGAATATAATTTAATAAGAGAAGAATTGAGAGAAAAAAAATCAGATATTGTATAGATTATCACGTTGATGATTCAAAACTTAATAAAGGCAAGCATAACACAAGTAAAATCATTTATTCAAAGGAAAGAATTAGACAGTAAGTAAAAGTCTTATAAAAATTCTTCTCTTTTAGTTTATTTATCAAATGTGTCGAGTTATATACCAAATTGGTAAATAAAATAAATGAAGTATGCGTGTAAATCATAGCATTTCCTTACTATTTAAGGACTGCTACTTTAACGGAGAGTTGAATTAAACAGAGCTTTGAGAAACTGGCCCAGACTGTAAAAGCTGCAAAACGAGGTTCTTGGTTTCGATCAATTCAAATTTTCTAACACTGTAACATATAAGGAATTGAGGTTTTTTTAATCAAAATTGTTTCATTATTTTTTATAATAGTATTGTGTTATCTAGCAAAAGGAATTTCTAAGTAAGAAAGTCTAAAACAATTCATTTACTATAAAAAGATGTTTCGTATAAGATCATATATCTCACACTTACTAATACAACATAAATGTTGTATGTTTTATAACATATATCAACACAGTTATAAGTGGGATATGGGCCTTCCATAATGGACCAATTCACTATTATTATTTTTTAACTTTTATTAAATATTTTGCAAAGTAACGTTCCTAACAAGAGCCGAAATATCGAATCACCTTGTTAATAAAAACTTACATAGTACCAAAATGCAAAAATATTTGACGGTTGATTAATGCCCCTTTTCACCCGTATCGTAGAAGAAGTGAATACAGTAAAGTTACCATTTTTCATAAAATCATTATTTGCACTTTATATGCACGCATAACAAAATTTTGAAGAAAACAAATATCTTTTAAAATGTCTGTTTTACTAATGAAAATATATTTTAAGACTTAAGGCTTTTGTTTAATTTTTTGCTAGATTTCTAGCATAAAAGTCCATTATTTTCACACTTTGTACTACTGCAAAATAAGTCAAATTTAATATTCAAATTATATAACTATTTACTTAACTGACCGCGAGACATACAACACTGTCCTATTTACATTCTAATGCCATAATAACCATAATGAATGCCCTTTGCTGTAACAGGCATTTTGCTTTATACTCATTTTTGTTTACTTTGCGTCGTAAGTAAAAATATCATATTTTTTGTTTCATATTCATTCTGGTCTAGGTCTTATAGGAGCTGCAATCAAGTGATTTTTGGCATACAACGGGAGGTAACAATTCAACGAGTTGTTCTATTGGAGAGAATAGTTTTCACTCCATTATTAATTTTCATTGCCATTTTGATATTGCCTTAAATCTTTACATTAAATACACAAAGTTACAATTTCCTGCTATTCGAGTACAAAATTATGATTATGTTTCACAGAATGGACACTTTTTAATAAAATGTAGCATATTAGAAATGATATCTGTCACTTGCAGAAATGACTATCGAATCGGTACACTATTTTTATGGTAGTCTGATATATACTCGTATATATAGCATTTTCAAATAAAAGATTGCTGGTTTCTAAATGCGTATCAACTGTTACTGTGGTGATAAAAAAAGAGCAAAATATTTTCTTTACTTTCTTCCGGGGTGGATTACTTATCCAAGAATCGCTAGCCAAGTGGGTTCAAACCCCGTCAAAGAGCAAGCCCATTGTTTACTTCGACAAGAAATTTTGCAATTAATGCATGACCTGGTGATTAGAAATTGCTGTTTGTTAGATGGTCCAGGCAAGTACCACGCTTTCTGGTGATTTTGTGCCCGTTTAATATCTCTAATGTCTCAGTATTCTATATTAAAATCAACTTGCATGAAAAGACAACAAGTACAAGAAAATACAGATCACTGTCTTTATCATAAGACAGGCTGAAAAGTTAAACAGTTATGAAGATTTGGGATGGGTCTAGGGATGTATCTTTGACGATAAGGAGTTTAGTTCACGAATAGTTGTGCCTATAGCATTTACAATAGTCTCATTACATTATCTTTAATCCAAAAAATAGTGTCTTTGTTGTGCCCTTATAACATTTTTCCTATTCACAAAGTAACTAAGAAATTGAATGTAAAGATTTTATTCAGAATGGAGAAGTTTAATTTAAATGTAAAAATTATAGATTATTATGAAAGAATATCCGAAAGTATCGATCTTCTTTTGTATTGATTTAGTTATCGTATATTTCAATCAATAAATTCAAAATAGAAAGCATTGCCGATAACACTTCTCCATAAATGGAATCATTTTTCATCTGCCGTGAGATAATGTCTTTGCTATTAGTTAATTGAGATATTGTTCGTTGATGACAAAAATAACAACATGATGTATTCCATCTGAATTAGAACGTGTGCCTTAAGAAATGTTATTACAATTAGGTGGATGGAATAACACGCTTAAGATCACACATTACAGGAGCAACGTCTTAGAATATCCAGAGAAAAATGAACATGTGATATAACCTCTCAAAACATAAAATTCTGTAAAAGTAACAAATATTTAAACATAACATCTGATTTGACAACGTTGTTCATATTTAAAATAAGGGTATTCAGCGACAATATAGCGATCAGGCTTGATGACAGATACAAATTAGATATACATGTATGTCAGAGGCATATTTTTTAATTGAATTGTGAACTGTATTTTGAAAGTAATAACTTTCTAAAAGAAATTTTGTATTCGTGCAATATAATACTTCTGTGATGACTAAAAGTCTTTTTTCTTCATGAAATGTGTCAAACACAACATATTCGTTGACATAACTCATTTAGGTACGTGTAAATGTAATGTTACAGAAAGATGGCAGATTTTTTTTTCAGTAGGAATATTTTTTTTTGTTTTTATTTTTTGGTATATGCACTTTTTGATGATTAAACTGTGTATCTAACGAAGTTCCTTGCTTGTGTTTCGAAGCAAATTCTTAAGTGAATGAGGAAAGATGTTTTTGAAAGATTGATCAATAATTGTTTGGATGAAAATCCAATTCGCAGAAAAGGCATCAATCACAACTTATAATTATTTGCAAATTTCATTGCGGTGATAAAACGGTTTGTGCACATTCAGTTAAAATAAATATACTTTGATGGGTGTAGATGTACAATACGTATTTTTCTTTATCTATTGATACATGTCATGTAAGTGTAAAAGCCTTAGCTTTTTTGTGCCGTGTGGAGACTGTAAAAGGTCGTCCGTACCTTCAATCAGAGATGTTATATATCTGATCCTTATAGATCGTCCAGCACGACATTATTGCTGTGTTTGTGGTACTTCTAGTTTTCACTTTTCGGCATTTTACTATGTATGTGGTTCCATTATTCCTACCCTTAGGATATGTTGCCTGCTTTTAAAGTCTTTTGACTTCTTATCTGTGATATGCAGGCTTCATAACCTCTGATCCCCTTTCAAAATAATTCCATTTAATTTAGTTCCGCCCATAGTATTCTCGTGTAGGGCACACGCATTCTTTTACTTAGGGGACCATACGCCAGTTTTCATGGAATGGCACGGAATTGTCACATTGAAGGTTACATGATAACCGCCGTATGAACATATCTGCGGATGTTTCTAAATTCAAAATTTCACCATCACCATGATTAAATTTTGAATTCTGCTTAAGCCGGTGCTTAAGCCGGGGTAGTTTGCACTTTACAGTACCGTCCATGAACAGGTTCAATCAAGCCGAGCCTGCAACATTTTACAATTTTACCGTTTTGAACATTCTTTAGGGATTCTTATTTTTTCTATTCTTTACCTGACGTTGACATATTTCACTCTTCTGACACCAGGAATAATGTCTGGGAATGATATGAAATCGTACAAATACCAATTAGTTTGTATTATATACATGAGATAATAAAGCCTCTTGCTATTGTGATATTATATCAAACTATAAAATTTATCAAAAATTATTCTTGTTTTCTTTCTCGCAGAAAAGGTTAAGTTTTTATAATAAATAGGTTTTGTTTCTTAAGTATTTATATTCTGTAATAAGGGATTACAAGTGTCTTTTCAGAAACGTTAACGACATTTGTCTTCATTGTAAGACTAGTATAATATTTCAAGTTTATTGTCTGTTTTATCATTCAAAATCAGTATTTAACTCATCAGATATTGTCAGTGGGGAGTGAGCATTACATCTGAACTTTGTTTTCTTACAGGATATTTTTTTTTTACTTTTATTTCAATATTCTGAAAGTTTTAAGTCAGGAAAATATAGAAATATGTTTTGAAGCATTCAGTTATTTTGGTAACAGAACAAAGTAGCAACTTTCACATGTATGCGCTTTTTTGTAATCAATTAATATTTGTAACAATTTAACAGCATTAGAGATAGCGTGCGTATCGGCGTCATTTACGCAAGCAAATACTCAGGATACGCTAGCTTCGTCATCATTTTGGCGTATATTTACGCATACGCATTTAGTGAAACAAATTTGGCGTAGGCAATGTTTACATTGACACCGATAAAAATGACTGACTGGTTAGCGTACTGTTCTATAAAGGTGTGTTATTTTCTCAGCCTGGGTTTATAATTGCAAACCAGTCGACATTGTATCACATTGTATCACTGAGACGCTTGGTAATAGATGTCTATAAGATAAATCAAGCGTCTGTCTCGTTATTGAAATAGACAAAAAAATATTGTCAAATTCATCAAATTATCAAATTGTACACATTGACAATGTCTTGTTCGAAACCCAAACAACGAAATATCGACACATTCTACCGTGTAACAAGCCCAGTGTCTTCTCAGTGTGTATTTCAGCCAATTATTGAAGAAATTTTGACTATTGTTTGCAAGAGCAAAAAAAGAAAAAAAAACTAATAACGACAGTATTAGATGCTACGATCAAATCATGGTGTAAAGGTTTCCCGTGGCTGTCTGTAACGTCAGATACGACAGATGGAGTGCGTTTGAAATGTGCCTTGTGTTGTAAGCACAAAATGGGTGGAAAATGGGTCACAGAAGGGGTTCTCAACATTCAAAAGTCTAACATTGAACGATAAAAAAAATAAATTAATTAATTGCAACCTAGCTGTACCTAGCTCTTCTTTTTAAAGAAAAAAATACAACTAAACTTAGTTATACCTCACACCTTATTTTATTTCATTTATATGTAAGATAATTTACAGTCCTTTAAATTTAAAGTAAAACAGTAATCTCAACATATAATTTGGTAAATAAATGGTTGATTATTAGCCCACAAGCAAAATGAATTCAGTGTAGGTTAAACTGTTAGCATGTATACATTTACTTCATTTCACATAAAAATGGTTCAAGTTCTTATAATATGCCTTAAACCTAAATATAATGCTGCAATATTTCTGATAAATTATAAAAGTGAGAGCAGTTTCTGATTTTTTTTCAGGCTGTAATGTATAAATATAATGTATTATAATATTTTTATAGCTTTCACCAAACATAGGTTACACCTTTGCCTAAATCCTAAATCAATCTTTTATTTTATTTTGACAGGCACTGTACCAGTAGAGAACATCTTGATGCTGAAATGGTGGAAATAAAAAAATAATCTGGTATTATTTCCGAGTCAGAGAGTGAAGATGATGTTGGTGATTTGTCAAAACAAGATTTATTTCTTTTCCGCACAATATATTGTCTTATGAAAAGTGAAACCCCTCTAAATAGATTAGGTACTATACTAGAGTTACAGCGACTTAATGGTGTTGACCTAGAGTATCAGAACTAAAGCTGGACAACAGTTTCTGAAATTCAAAATATCATTGCAGATGGGTTTACAAAGAACCTTGTTAGTGAAATTAATTCTTCAAACTTTTATGCAATTCTCATTGATGAAAGTACTGACATTAGGGTAAGCAAAAGGTTATCAATTTGTGTTAGATATGTAAAGAATGGGCAACCAGTCACAACCTTTCTAACAAGTACAGAAGTCAGTGGTGCATATACTGTTGTAGGGGCAGTGCATAGTGTTATTTTATCGTTAGGGTTAGACTTAACAAAGTGTGTTTCTCTGGCTACCGATGTGGCAAGTGTTATGATGGGAAAGAAGACTGGTGTAGCTGTCCAAATGAAAGCCAAATTTTCTCCATACATGACACAAACCCACTGCATTGCTCATAGATTGAACCTGGCAATAGGTGATGCCATTAAGAAGAATGAAACTTTGAAAAAATTTAAACAGATGTTTTGAAACTTTGTACCATTTCATGTCTGCATCCACTGTACGGATTAATAAACTTAAGGCTGTGCGGAGATATACTTAATGAACCTGAAATAAGTATTAAGGAGCCTAATTCAATCAGATGGTTAGGGCTTAAAAAAGCTGTAGAAGCTGTATATGATTGTTATGGTGCCTTGTTAGTAACTCTTTCATCATTTGCTTTTGACAATCCAACAGCAAAGGGACTTCATAAATATTTTTCCACATACAAGACAGCATCACTGATAGGATTAATGATGGACATACACACAGAACTGGGTGTACTATCATGTGAGTTACAACGCCAAAGCCTTGTCTTCTCAGATGTATATCCACTTCTCGAAGGTACAGTTGGAAAGTTAGAATATATGAAAGAGCCTGATGGTAATGGTTTACATGAAATGAAAGACAGCATCGAGTTTAAAACTCAGTCAGATGATGAGGAAAAACCAAAGCCATTTTATAAGGGTGGAAGTTTGAAGTATTATAAAAAAGTTAACTCTGATTCTGAATTTCAAGCTGTGAAAAATGATTACATTGACAGTTTAGCCAGAAATATTAAGAAAAGAATCAGTAAAGTTTACTGTAATTTTTTGTGTTTAAGATTCTGGAACCTGCCTTACATACAAAGTGATAAAGCTGTATATATGTAGCACAAATGTTGGGAACATAAAGTAACAAGAAAATGTTTAAGTGTTAATAAAACTCCTGTTACCCCTTTCTTAATGGTGATGAAATGAAAAAGAATGGCAAGGGATTAAAGCAATGGTACTGGTGTTTAAAATCTTGTCACTAAAAGATTTGCAGAAGATTATTCAGATTCACTGTCAACAAGCTATCCAACTTTTCAAAATGGCGAAATTTACTCTGCATGAAGCCCGTGTAAAGGAGCGGACTTTAGTAAAAAAAACGAAATAAAAAGTAAATACAGGTAATTTCTGTAATTTTTAAAAAAAATCTGGTGAATGTATAGTATAAAAAAAAATGAAAATTATATTTTAATTTTTTATTATAATTAAAATATATTGCACATTTTTTTGGAATAATTTTTTTAACATTGATATTTTTTAATCACAAAATCAATGTATTTTTTGTATAATAGGTGTAAACTTTTAAAACAAAGAAATTGGTATGTGATTTATTTGGCACAAATAAAAATACTTGGTATAATGTATTTTTTATCCTGTTTTTCAGAGCTGCCCTGAAAGAAGAATCCATAGAGGCTCACCTTACTGTGTCACTAATTGGCCCAACACTCAGCCAGTTTAAGCCAGCAGGCAGTGTGAGGAGATGGGTTAGGACAAAGCAGAGAAGGAAAAGGAGGCTAACTGCACCTTACAAGTCAAGAACACTACGAAACATTATGTCTAAATGTGTATAAAGTGTATATACATGATACCAATAAATACAAGTGATCTATGAATACATTTTGTTTGCAGTATGGTTCCTAAATTTAGATACGGCAAATTGATTCCCAAGTTCTTAAAACTGAGAGTCAATTTTACTCCTTCATTTGGCGAGAAACTGGCAGTTTACTCTCAAGTCTAAAAAACAAAGAGAATTGACTCTTGAGTCTAGAACACTGATTTTCATATCAATCTGATTGAGGTGTATATTGACATCAATGCAATATTGATTGTAAATGTCGACACTTATAAATTGTAATTATTTCAGATGACTTGGAAGATACAAATGGAAATGTACGAGTATCATATGGAAATGGAATTTTGTTTTAGTTAAGCATTGATGGCTTCATAATATATTTTTGATATTTGTGATTCGGAAGTCGGTGCGATACCCGTCACGTTAGTTAAGTCAGCCAGCTGCGCTTACTTTTTGAAGCTGTCACTATTAAAGTTTGTGATTTTTAAACTATTTTCTTCGACAAAAATAGGAATTTGAGTTTATTAATGAAAAGCGTCTTTGGATCGTCTTTTGTTTCACCAGTAAATCTATACATAAAATAAAACGGATAACATCAAACTATTCTTTAATTTTATCTTAAAACGCTAACAGAGCCTCATAAGATTAACACAAAAGTATCCTTTAACATAAAATCAGTTGTCAAATTATATCATATAATGCAAGTCTACCAATAATGTACTCCGTTAACCACTGCGCAATATGTTGAATGTCTTGTCACGTTTTTTATCTACATGTTGTCAATAGTTACATAAAAACATCTTAAACATATAATCATAAGCCTTTATAGTACACGACATCATTTATTTTAAAAACTTCGAAAACATGGTATTATTATGTCTCAACAAGCTTTTTCCTTTTCTTTCTTTTGTTACAGGTCTGCCTTACATAGATATTATATCTAAAAAGGTAACACAACCGACTTTTAAAATCTTGTTTTTTATCTTGCTTCATTGTTAATAATTTACTTAATATTCATGCATGTGCATTATTGAAGCATGAAGATATGAATCGCAACCGATTCCGAATTAAGAAAGTTCACGAAGGTTAATTTGTATAAGAAAACAACAGAAACTTTTCGTTCAGAGAGTAAGAGCTGTGGGCGAGAGCAAGCAAATGAAACATGAAACCATTGATAATTATATCATTATTTTACGAAGCAAATAATTGTTGCAGTTGATCTGAAAATTTCTAGATGTTATTTCTGATAAGTGCCTTTGCCTAAGATAAATGGTCAATTAAATATATCAAAGTGCTGAAGGCACTGCAGTTGGGACGTATGAAGGATCAAATAACTATTTTTTTATTTCGGGTCAGATAATTCAATGAGTGAAGGGTGTTGCCGGTTGATAAATATAAAGTGCACAATTCAGTAAATGAACAGTAGTTGATACAATTATTCTATGACACACATGTTCAAATATAATATTTAGGTTACATGTACGTGTAGGTCGATCATAAACCGTTATTGGCCTTTTTTGACAAGAGCAACAAGTGAAATTAGAGCTACCAGAGGAAACTGCAAGCTTGACTATTTTAACACATGACATTATAAAGGGAGACAAAGCTATGAAAAAATAATCAATTGTGATATATATCAAATTTTCTGTATCAGTATCAAGTAAACACTCAAATGGTCAATATTTTTTGCATCACATTATATGAATGTGACCATGTCATTAGAACTTATAATGGCCTTTGTTTACTGCAATTCTCATGCTAATCTCTTTCACTGTATAACGTTTATAAAGTTTCAATCAAATTCCTTCAATATTTTAATCCTCTCTCAGAACAGTATCATGAAATATATACGGAGATAATTCAAAAACTAAGTAATGTAGAATTTTGGTTATTTGACACAAGACTTCTGCTCACTAGTCTCTACAACTGTATTTAGTTTGAGTGTGATATCATTGAAAAGATTTACTCCAGACAACCATTATTTTAAAAGTTGTTGTACATGTATTTTAAGAGATGATAATTGTAAAATTAAGCTAGAAACTAGAACTCCGCGAGTCGGATGTGTCGCCTTGTGAACAATGTAGTTTAGGAGAAATGGCCAGGACAAAAATGAAATATGAAAAATAACAAAGGGCAATAACTAAAAAAATAATAAGTTCAGAGCAGCAGTTTCTGAACACTGCACTTCTTATCAATAAGATCTATCATACTATGATGGTTCAAGTCCATAGCTTTCATACTTGAGGAGAAATGACCAGGACAAAAATAAAGAAAGAAAATCAACAAAGGGCAATAACTCAAAAAATAAGAAATGCAGAGTACCAGTTCTTGTGCACTGCACTTCTTCTTAATGAGATCTATCATCCTTATAATGAAGTTTCAAGTCCATAGCTTTTATACTTAAGGAGAAATGGCCCGGACAAAATTAAAGTATGAAAATAAACAAAGGGCAATAACTCAAAAAATAAGAAATGCAGAGTAACAGTTCTTGTGCACTGCACTTCTTCTTAATGAGACCTATCATCCTATGAAGTTTCAAGTCCATGGCTTTTATTCATTAGGAGAAATGGCCCGGACAAAAATAAAATATGAAAATTAACAAAGGGCAATAACTCAAAAATTAGGAAGTACAGAGTACTGGTTCTTGTGCACTGCACTTCTTCTTAATGAGATCTATCATCCTATGAAGTATCAAGTCCATAGCTTTTTTAGTTGAAGAGAAATGGCCCGGACAAAATTAAAGTATGAAAATTAACAAAGGGCAATAACTCAAAAAATAAGAACTGCAGAGTACCGGTCCTTGTGCACTGCACTTCGGGTTATTAAAAGAAGCATGCATACCAAGTTTGAAGTCAATCAGACTTATAGTGACTGAGTTATGCTCCGGACAAGCTTTAGGGGACGCCGACAACGACACAGACGCCGCCGACAAAAGTAACCCCTATTATGTCACCTTTTCAAGGCGACACAAAAATTAGGGTTCTTTTGAAAAAACACTTTCTTTCACTTGATTATTTTCGCTGTGTAAAAGTTTAATCAAATTTCATCAACTCTTTTCCAGTATTAAAACTATTTCTCTGGACAAGCATAATTAAGTACATGTATAATAAAGGTAGATAATTAAATAAGAGGGCCATGATGGCTCTGAGGTTGCTCACCTGTATATACCCCCCCCCACCCTGCAGGGCCAGTTTTAACCCAAGGGCTTTTATTTGAACAAACTTGGAAGACATCCATAAGAAGATGATTCATGCTAAACATCAAAGCTCTAGCTTATTGGGTTTTTTTAAAGAAGATTTTTTAAGTTTTTACTAACACATACTGTTAAAAACAATGACAACCCTGGAGCAGGGCCAGTTTTGACCCCAGGGCTTTTATTTGAACAAACTTTGTAGACACTCACTAGAAGATGTTTCAACTTATAATATAAACTCTAGCTATTTGGGTTCTTTAAAAAAGATTTTTGAAGTTTTTACTATATGCATATAGGGAAAATCAATGATCCCCTGGGGCAGGGCCAATTTTGACCCCGGGGCTTTTATTTGAACAAACTTGGTAGACACTCATTAGAAGATGTTCATGCTAAATATCTTAGCTCTAGCTCTTTGGGTTCTTTAAAAGAAGATTTTTTAAGTTTTTACTATTTGCATTTAAAGAAAATTAATGACCCCCTGGGGCAGGACCAATTTTGACCCCAGGGCTTTTATTTTAACAATCTTTGTAAACACTCACTAGAAGATATTTCATGCTAAATATCTTAGCTCTAGCTCTTTTAGTTCCTTAAAAGAAGATTTTTTTAAGTTTTTACTATATGCATTTAAAGAAAATTAATGACCCCCTGGGGCAGGACCAATTTTGACCCCGGGCCTTTTATTTGAACAAACTTGGTAAACACTCATTAGATGATGTTTCATGCTTAATATCTTAGCTCTAGCTCTTTGGGTTCTTTAAAAGAAGATTTTATAAAGTTTTTACTATATGCACATAGGGAAAATCAATGACCCCTGGGGCGGGGCCAATTTTGACCCCAGGGCTTTTATTTAAAAAACTTGGTAGACACTCACTAAAGGATGTTTCAAGCCAAATATCTAAGCTCTAGCTCTTAGGGTTTTTTTAAAGATGATATTTAAAGTTTTTTTCTTTCGGTTCCCATGGCAACCAGAGTTCAGCATGGAATTAAATTCTTTGCACAATTTTTAAAGGTGACAGCCAAAGGAACATTCTTGTGAAGTTTGGATGAAATTAGCGTAGTGGTTTATGAGGAGATGTCATTTAAAGTAAAAGTTTACGGCCGGACGAAAAGGGATCACAAAAGCTTGACCTGTCACTTTGTGACAGGTGAGCTAAAAACTAAGGAATGGAGTTATGGTTCTTTGACACATTGGAAAATTCGAGTCGTTCAAGTTGATGTAGATTCAGTGATAGTTTGGAATAAGCATTTTTAACTTAAGGGATATAATTAAAACATGAAGCAAGGTAGAGTTATGTTTCTTGAACATTGCACTTCCTCTTAAAAGTCTCTATCACTTTGTGAAGTTTACATAAAATCCCTTCAATACATATCTAGTTATATTCATATTTCGGACAAGAGTGTGAAGGACAAATGTCTTCCTAAGTACAGACTATGTTTTTTTTTCCTTTATCAACTAAAATCTCAAAAACACCATTAAAAACATATTTTCCTCCCATGAGCAACCTTTTTCCCCAAAAGTACAAGTCTGTATGGAATGAACACAGATATTTATCCAGAATATTACTTGAGTCCATACCGACAGATGGTTAAGACCGCAACTATATTCTCTCCCTTTCAGGAGCATAAATTATAATAACATGCTAAATATCTGTATAGTTCTATATCAGATACCAGTATGATGAACCTTACTTTTGTACCATTTAACACGCCCGTTTAACTCACAACGAGTGAAAAATGTCCATCGGTTAAAAAGTTGTGAGCAACTTCCGTTCCTCGTTGTGAGCACCCATCTTTGACGTGTGACACGATAAACAAGGTGAGTTTTCATAATTTTTGAAGATTACAGACATTTATATAAAAATATCGGAATGCAGTTAGCTAGCGATGTGTTTTCCGAGTATGCACATGTAAAGATATTGCCTGTTGGTGGACAATTTGATGGAAATACCGTGCGACGCAGTCACTCGGGGTAGCAGGAAAACTGGAGACAACGTCTCTTTGGACCTAATTTAACATTGAAAACGTCGATTCTGGTGACGTTTTGTGCATTCTAACCTAAAACAGATGCCCACAAGTCTTCAGCGTATATTATTATCTGAAAGTCTTCATAGAAACGAAGATATACCCTTTTTTGCTTTAATCCTCGTTGTGAGCACCATAACCTCGTTGTGAGCAAGACAAGCGCAGTGCGTGTATGGTTTTAATATGTAATTCAGATGATGAAAATATAATTTTCAATCTACCACAGCAATTAACCCTTTCGCTGCCAGAGGGTTATTGTTTTATTGATCACCTATTTGCCAGAGGGTTTTCTAAGAAATTACTATATTATTAATTAATATAATTATTATTATTATTATTTGTTATTAGTATTACTATATTTATATATGTTTCCAAATATGCTAATATAATAATAATTATTGTTGATGGTATAATTTTCTTTATATTTATTATTATTTTTATTATTATTATTAATTTATTATTATTATTATGATTATTATAGAAACGGCTAAAGCCGTCCATATGGCAAATACGCCGAAAATAACAGGGACTGCTTAAGCCGTCCTTATGGCAGTGAAAGGGTTAAAACGTTTTTGCACAGCAGCGTTTCTTTGCAAGACGTTGTGCATACTCCACAAAGGGAGGCACATTAGTTTTGAACTGTCAGTCCGTCAATCTGTCCGAAAACTAAACATTGGCCAAAACTTCCTTATTAGTAAACGGATTTGATTCATATTTGAACACAACATCTCTTAGCACAAGAACTTCCTACGGACCTGTATTTTTTTTACCTTGGCCCCTGAATGGCCTTTACCTTGAAGGTCAAATTGTCCAAAAACATTTGAGATTTACCATAATGTCCTGGCATAATGTTTAGGCACAACACATCTTTGGACAGGGCCTTTCAGCTATCCTATATTCTTTTAAACTTGACCACCTTGAAGGTCAAATTGTCCAAAAACTTAAAAATTGGTCATAACTTCCTTATTAGCATACAGATTCTACTCATATTTTGAAACAACACCCCTTTAGGCAAGACCTTCAAACTGATCTGTATTTTTTATTTTACCTTGTACCCTGAATGACCTTTTAGAACATCCAAAAACTTTAACATTGGTCATAACTTCTTTATAAGTAAGTGGAATTAGTTCACATTGGTCATAAATTCTTTATAAGTAAGTGAAATGAGTTCATATTTGGACACAATGCCCCTTTGGACAAGACCTTCCAACTGACCTATATTTATTTCACCTTGACCTTGAATGAACTTCACATTGAAGATCTAATTGTCCAAAAACAAATAATCTATCTGGTCCATAAATCAAAGGACAAAGCACCACTTCAGGGCCATTGTCAACTTACCGTGATAGTTCTTGTTTTACATAACTTGGTCAGTCTTCAGCTCAGGATAAACACATGTATGTGTGTATCACACAGATTGTGAAATTGTTGAAATATTCATAAACTCCCCGTGATGTTCACTCGTACCACACTAGAGTATACGAAATAAGATAGCTGATTTACCTCCACTGATTAGTTCTTCTGTTAAACGATGACTTGTGAAAATGAAGAATAATTTTCAAAAAAGAAAAAGAAGAACTATTGCAAAGAAAAACAATTGTACAAAAACGTTTTGATTGCTTTTGGTAGATTGAAAATTGTATTCTTGCCATTTGAATTACATATTAAAACCAGACAAGCACTGCGCTTGTCTTGCTCACAACAAGGTTATGGTGCTCACAACGAGGATTAAAGCAAAAAAGGGTATATCTTCGTTTCTATGAAGACTTTCAGATAATAATTTACGCTGAAGACTTGTAGGCATCTGTTTTAGGTAAGAATGCACAAAACGTCACCAGAATCGACGTTTTCAATGTTAAATTTGGTCCGGAGAGAAGTCGTCTCCAGTTTTCCAGCTACCCCGAGTGACTGCGTCGCACGGTATTTCCATCAAATTGTCCACCAACAGGCAATATCTTTACATGTGCATACTCGGAAAACACATCGCTAGCTAACTGCATTTCGATATTTTTACATAAATGTCTGTAATCTTCAAAAATTATGAAAAACTCACCTTGTTTATCGTGTCACACGTCAAAGATGGGTGCTCACAACGAGGAACGGAAGTTGCTCACAACATTTTAACCGATGGACATTTTTCACTCGTTGTGAGTTAAACGGGCGTGATTTAAGTTATAGCAAAATTCAGCTTTCATTGACATACAGAAATGGGTCAGCCTTTAGTCCCCTCTTAATGAAAATAGAAGGGGACTAATAACAACAATTTATTCTCATAGTTTCAATTCTCAGGTTTATTACTTATCATTACACCAGGCAAGCTAAGATACATGTTAAAACCACAGGCACTATATACCACATTTACCCATATACGCTCATAATACTATATATAAAGAATAAAGGTCCCTAACAAGAGAAAAATATCATGCAAAACAAACAAGAACTGTTCGGTAAAAATACACCAGATCACTATTTTATCTTTGTGGTTGTCTCTAGGAATAATGTATCCTATCATAAACACTTTTTACTTCATCGAAATCCTACAAAATGCTCCAAAATACGAGCAAGTTTCCAAATTTCACTGAAATGTCATTGCATGTCGTTTTCGACGTCCAAGCGATGCGTGTAAACAAAGGTGAATTCTGGTCAATTTCTACAAAATCAACGAATAACTGTTAAGATTTCGACATACTTTCTTTAAGGCAACTTGTATACAGTCAAACTGCGATGTCTTTACTTCACAACTGTCCGACGATAACACTAACAAGCTAAAAAATTAAAAATAATTGACAGCTCCGTTCCAGAAAGTAACCATTTCCTACATTACCGCACTGAATATAAGGTAAAGTAATGATTGGTTAAGCGGAAAATCCGAGTTTTAACATTTTCCTTCAACACAATGACTGGCCTTTACTATTGACAGGGGATTCAATTCAGACTAGCCCTCTAAAATACTCCAACTAGTCCAAAGTGTTAATGGTGCCTATACAGTTATGATCACTACATCTGGAATCTGGAGATTCCCACCGAGTGTGATGCTTATCTTCATTCGCTTGACAGTGACACATGTCCACCTTAAAAAAGCAATAAAAATTATATGAAGTGCAATAATTTGCAAACAAATGCTTATCTTATTTGTCTCTTCTTACATTTATAATGCAGAGCACTAGATTTGTGTGTCTGTCATACAAAATGACTTTCAATAATACTATTTAAGGTAGACCATGGGTAATGCATTACCTCCACTTTGAAGAGTATTCAAATAGGCTAGAATCGCTTGTAAACTACATTGAAATTGAGGGGCGTGGGTTCAAACCCCAGAAGGGGCAACTTTTTTTTTCTTTCTTTTTTTCTTTTTAACATTATTTATGTATCTCTCTGATCCCTTATGGAAGAAAAAAAGTTTGATTTAAATTATATAATTATTTTAGGTATTTTTTTTGCTAAATAATGTCAAAATTTATAGCAAATATGATACCAGCTATTTTCAAAGTTCGATAAAATAAAAACTACACGGTAAAAGTATTTTATATTTCGCATGATCAACTAATATACCTTTGAGAAAATTTAGGCAAACTTTGAAAACAGACCCTCATTTCGATAAATTTTAGGGATATTTTGAATAAGGCATTTTAATAGGGAAATGGTAAAATTAGTGTTAAAAGTGGGCGGTGTAGGGTAACATTTTTATACAGATTAAGAACATTTTGTTGTTTAGAAATAAACATTTTGCTTGTGTAATGTGTTATCTGAATGTTATTATTTGTTTCTTAACAATGAGCAATAGAAAAACATTTTTTATAATGATGATATTACAGATTATTTACAGTTTCCTCATTTCTGAAAATAAGCCCTTCTAATGGCAAAGTCTTAGTTCAGAAATATATCCATAACTCATAAACCACACGGTAAATTTTATTTAAATTTTGCGTACAGGTGACCTTGAAGACATATAACTGTCCTATGTTGTCAATTTTACAGTTCCTTATGGTGCCCATTACCCATGGTCTACCTTAAATATATTTGAAATACAATTTCTTTAATTAATACTCATAGTAATACTAAATTCCTTTTTTGTGATAATTTTTCTGACACATATGTGCAGACAGTACATTGTGTACACCGGTCTTACTGACCTGTGTGAAACCGTTCTAAGCATGATGCCAAGAAAATTTTGGACTTGTGAGAGGCTGTAAATGACCCCAGATTGATCATAAGGTAACGTGTAACCAACGCTAAAAAGCATTTGACTATATCTCAATCCATTGAGAAGTGGCATCACTTTGAAATCAATTTTGATTGAAAAAATCGAGGCAAAATAGTGATTTTTGGCAATTTTGAGATGTCCCCTCGTTGCCATGGTAACAGAAAATTTAAGCCTGAGCATGTTGTTGCAAGGGCAATGGTCCAGTCAACATTTGTGCCAAGTTTGATTAGTGTTGAAGCAGTTTTTATAGTATTATAGCAATTTGAACTTGTAACGGGAGACTTTTCAATGAAAACAGCCATTTTTCACAAAATGCTCATGAAGTAATGGGTTAAGAAATTTTGCATCTTGATTGGGGAAAAATATTTAGTACCATGTACAAAGTTGTTAATCCAACAAATTGTTAC